>NC_083403.1:139836030-140137636 GCF_020745735.1 Hemiscyllium ocellatum | reverse complement strand
AATACAGTGATAGTTTCACTTCTTTCATGTGTAAAGCACAAAACCCTTCTTTTTAAAGTTGCATTTTTAACTTTGTGCACTCCAGTCCAACACAGGCATCTCCAAATCAAGATATATTGGCTTTTTGTTGGCATAATTGTCTCAGATTGTGTCACTCTATTCATTATTTGGTTTCAACTTAAAGCAAAGAGATAATTTAAAACGTAACCCTTTTATAAAAATTTGCTGGCTTAGTGGTAGGAATGCGATCATTGCAGCAGAGGGACTCTCAGAGCATCAGAATGACAATTTCTTAGCACAGTGCAAGCTGATTTGATGACAATGTGGCTGATTAACGTCCACAGTTCTCTATTTTAAAACAAATGAGGCCCAAAGTTCAAATGAACCAACCCCTTCATCTGTATATTTCAATTAAACCACCATTTTGTGCCAGAAATTTGTGCAAATTGAATTATTCTCCCCTTCTATCTGGTGGCTGAAAGCATGTTTTTAACATGTATAGAAAAATACTATAGTTACGTAATTGGTGCTCAAACATACAGACATGCATATAGATGTTTTGAAACTTGCCTCTCTCTTTCTTTCAGATTAATTAATAAGAGAGTTTTGCCTTCTAGACTAGAACTGTTCAATTGAAATGCCTGCCCCCTCCCCCCTCACCCCCAAACAGGAAAGGTCAGATAAATATAACCGTACATGAGGCCTGCATCCTGAGACCATAAGATTATTTTTCAAATATTGGCAGAATTTCTGGAAGTTAGATATAAATACTCAGTTTATTCAACTTTCTCATACGTTTGCAAATTTAGTTAAATTGCAAATTTTCAAAAATTGTGCATTCTAAATTCACCTGATAAAATTGTCATTCAAAGCAGATACATCTAGTTCAAGATGAAGTTTTTGAGTGAAGCTTTAACATTTTGTTCATTCCTTAATAAAAGTATTAAGGGACTCAAAATGTAATTCAAATGATAAAATAGTGGATAGTGGCATTTTAGAGAAAATAGAATTCAGCATCTCCTAGTGACAAGTACGTTTAATAGTAACCAGAGGAACTGAAAGATAATGTGGATGTAGGAACATACAGTGAGGGAAAGGTTATATAACAGTGCAGTGAAAAGTTGATGTCTTTGTGAACAGGAGTTGTGTGTAAACATAAGACTTGGACTATATGTATAAAAAATATTTGAATGATTTTGTTATAATTGGAAACCTGTGTCTTATTTCCAGGCACTGGAGACAGTTAACTTTCGATTACATGAACTTTACCCTGGCAGTGATGAAGTATTTGATATAGTTCTGATGACTAACAACCATGCCCAAGTAGGAGTGAGACTGATAAACAGCATCAATCACTATGGTATGTATACTGTGAATTGTCTTTTTAACTAGTAGTAACAATTAATACCCATGGATTTGTCTTTACTAACTATATAATGAGGTGAAAGGTTGTGTATTGACTTTGTGTAATAAATTGATGGAATGAAGGCTTTTCTCAAAATGTAACTTTTTCTGGTAAGAATCTCCAGTAGTTGTAAGAATGCTCTTAGAATTTATAATTCAAGTTAAAATTAATGAAAATGTCAAAATGCATGAATTCACTATATCAAGCAACACAGGTTTGTCATAGCCAGTTATCATAATCAGTGTCGACAAATATAATCATGGATGGGGTTGTTTGATTGTTGTAAATGGTGTAATTGTGGGTTTTGGAAGGCATTCAATAAGGGTATGTCCGAAGAACAAAAAGATTCAGTTATGTGGTAGGAAAGAAAATGTGACAACCTAAAACATAATTACCAAAAGCACAGGGATATATTACTTAAAAGTGAGATTCCAGCAAAAATCTTGTTTTTAAAGCAACAAGAAAATATTTAGCTGCTCTTGACATAACAAGTAACCAATTCTCAGGCAGCAGATGGTTCACTTAACACATTTTGGAAGATTTAAACTTGTTGATACGGCAGCTAAGTGCACACTATTGGGAAAGGCAATTCAAGATTATCAGGAGTGTAGTGATTGTAACGATGCCAGCCAGGTGGACCTCAAAGAATATGCATTCCTGATTGGGGGGTGTTAATCTAATCCAATCAGGGAGCCCTGGATGACAGATAAGAAAAGTAGTGTCTACATCTGTACACACACAATATGGGTGCTGGGGAAAAATAAACACTACCAATGTTAGGCGATAGTGTGGGGGGGGAAAGAGAATAGAAATGTCAGAGGTTCTGTTCATTCTAAGAGCTGCCTCTGAGGGAGCTAGATCAGTGAGTGAGGAAATAAATAAACAGGAGTATCAGACATCCTGTTCACTCTGAGAGCTGGCTGTGAGGGAGCTGGATCAGTATCAAGTATAATGCACATGTAAATAATAAGAAAAAAAGAACAGCAGTGTCACACATCCTTAACACAAAAGAGTGTCTCCACCTGCACTCACACTACAAGGGTGCTAGGGAAAAATAAACACTGCTGCTGTTAGGTGGTAGTGTGGGGGAAAATCATTTTAAAAAAAGAAAAAGTGGAGTGTCAGAGATACTGCAACTCTGAGAGCTGGCTCTGAGGGAGCTGGGTCAGTGATGAAGGACTCTCCATTTTGTGTTCAGGAGGGGACTGACTGTGCTGTCTGGATTAAAAAAAGAATAGTAGTGTCAGAGGTTCTGTTCACTCTGAGTGCTGGCTGTGAGAGAGCTGGATCTGTGTCAATATAAGGTAACTTGGTGACGCAATATCAGTCTCAATGGAGTTATTTCAAGGAGTTAGTGGGAATGTCAAATTTGAAGTAAAATCAATCAGGAAACCTGGTGGAGCAGGCTTGTGGCACCATATTGCCTGCTTTTGTTTCAATTTTCTATGTTCTTCATCACAAGACGACCTAATCCGTCAGCTAAGGGAATATAAAACCACACAAATCAAGAAGTCTGTGGCGCATGCAAAATAAAAATGACTCCTTGAACACAAAGTGCAAAGGTGGCAGATAGATAGGAACACTGCCATTTGCAAGTTCCCCTCCAAGCCACTCACCATCCTGACTTGGAAATATATCACCGTTCCTTCACTGTTGCTGGGTCAAAATCCTGAAATTCTCTCCCTTAAGGGCATTGTGGGTCTAGCCACAGCAGGTGGACTGCAGCAGTTCAAGAAGGCAGCTTACTACAACATCCTCGGGTCAACTAGTGACAGGCAGTACAATGCTGGCCTAGCCAGTGATGTCCACACCCCATAAAGGAATGAATAATGTGCTAAGATGCAACAATGCTCTTGTAGACACTTCAGGTTTTTTTTCTCTGTGAAATTGTAAAAGAAAACATGACTTTTTCTGGTAAGAATCTCTAGTAGTTGTAAGAATGCTCTTAGAATTTATAAATATAGAAATGTATGAAATCACTATGTTAAGCAACACAGGTTTGCTATAGCCAGTTATCATAGTCACTATTGGGTTGGTAGATGCTGTAAATGTTGTAATTGTGGGTTTTGGAAAGCATTCAATAAGGCTATGTCAGAAGAACAAAACGATTCAGTTATGTGGTATTAATGAAAATGTGACATCGGTTAACAACAGGAGTAGTTAGTGTAAGTAATGCACGCTAGAGGTGAATGCTGGGACCTTGTCCGTATGTGTAGATGTTTGGGCTTGGGTGTAAAGGTGGAGTCTTGAATTACAATTTTGAAATCTTCTGAAAAATCAGAAGTCGGTGAGCAGTCAAGAGAACTGCAAAAACTGAAATGAGGATATACCAGCGAACCAGCAGGTGGGTGTGGTCGAATTTGGTTGTGTGAGATAATACATATTATGAAGAACAGAAAAAACATGAAAGTACATTTAATTGAAATGTTATGAAAGAGACAAATACAATTAGGGGCAATATTCCATTTGCTTTCCTTCTTACTTGCTGTACATTCATGATCACTTTTTGTGATTTCATCTGTGTACACCCAGATCCCATCTGTATCATTTCACTCTATAATCTTTCTCTGATTAAAGTTAAAAATCACACAACACCAGGTTATAGTCCAACAGGTTTAATTGGAAGCACACTAGCTTTCGGAGCGACGCTCCTTCATCAGGTGATAGTGGAGGGCTGTTCTCTGTTTAGGTAATAATTTCCTTTTCCACGTTTTCTACAGCTGTGGATAACCTCATGACTTGTATCTTCCACTTCATTGCATGAAGAATTAATTTTCATATCTACAGCATGTTAATGGCAGGAATTGGACAGGGAGAGATTTCATTTCTTTGTTACCAATATGTGGTGATCACACAGCAATAAACAGTACAGTGGCGTCATTAAATTATTTCAATGTTGTAACTTTTGTTTTAGGCCTGGCAATTGAAAGGTTTTGTATGACGGGTGGAACAAGTCCTATCAATTATTTAAAGGCATATCATACCAACTTGTACCTTTCATCAGATCCTGTGAAAGTTGCAAATGCACTAAATGAAGGTAAGAATGAAGAAATCAAAGTACCACAGAAGTAAAAGTGTATTTATATATCTTAAAGTTTCACTGCAAAGGCAGCCTGTAGCTTGGATGTTTATGAACCACAACTATGATTATTAGATCTTGTTTATCAGAATGATAAAAAGAATATGCATGCTACAGGTGGAGTGCCATGCAGAATAAACTTTACAAAATTGTAAAAAAAAACAAGCAAGTCAAAAAATTATTCGTTACTGTTTCCAGCTAGATAATCTTAGTGGCGTTTTGTTTGTAATATTCAAATATCTCTAAAATAGTTCAAGGTTTTATTCCTGCATTGCTATTTGAATATCCATTTCTCATATACTCATCACCCTATGTGAAGGTTTTGTAAATCATCCTAAGTTGATCTCTCATAAATCTGAATTTGTTTCCATTTTTCACTTTCCATGTTTGAAATAATATTCCAGGTTTACAATCGACATAAATTTCTCTAGTCCATCTTCATACACAGGTCCATAACACAATGGATCTGGTCTTGTGGTTTCTTGCACTATATGCAGAGCTAGAATATCTGTCATAGGGTCAGACAGCACAAAAACAGCTGACCAAGTTTTCCTAACTAAATGAGTTCTACTTGCCTGCATCTCATCCATGTCCCTCTAAACCTTTCCTATTCATATACCTATCCAAATGTCTTTTAAATGAACAACTAGAATTAGGTCTGATCAGACCACAGAGCTATAAAAATGTGACTGATTCCTCTTCTGACTTGTATTTTAGCTTTTAATGAGTGCTGTCTGCATTCTTGCAGAACGGTACATGGTTGGGATTAAACTTCAGCAGATTTTCTTACTCCCATTATTGTACTTGGAAACATTCCATAAATTGTTTGCATTTGACCCTGATTCGATGACCTCTCTTTGTTGATGTCATCCACAAATTTGATCAATTTTTATACTGAATTTCAGAATCTATATAGAAATGGTGAACTCCGCAACATTGAACTCACTCGTTTACCCCTCCCCTTTTAAGATTGCCTCGGTGGTAATGGGTAGAATTTGTTGCCCTCTCCAGGACCAGGCTGAGAGGCGAGATAATCAGGTGGGAAGATCTGGTTGCAGAGCCTATGTTTTCTTAATACCACCAGCCCCCCAACTAAAACAATGATGGAGAAGTTTGAGATCAGTAGTCCTTCTCTTACAGGCTAATTGAGGCCCTAAAGTAGACCATTTATAGTTATTTTAATGGCCCCATTCCCCAAACACTGCAGCAACCGATATTTATTAATAAGGCCATTTGGGAAAAGCATTCTGTCACCTCCCCTTCCAACTCCAATTGATTTAGTCCCCTTCCCTCTCTCTCTATCTCTCCCTCACCTTTGGTGGTCTACATTGTCCTACACAGATGTTTCACATAGTTTGAATAATTGGAAATATGGGTGATTTGGTGGTGGTGGATAATGGGTGAAAAGTACCACAGGTAACTTAGTGATGGGTAAAAAGCCACTTGGTTGTGTGTGATAATACCTCTGGATATATATTTAAAAAGAAAGAAAAGCATTCTGTTCTAGCTGCTTCTATGGCTACAGTTGACATGGCCTTGTTGTGATATTATGGGATAGCTGCTTAAAACAAAAGTTACAGGTACATGCAAAGGTCCATTTGAATCCTTCAAATTCACTGTCCTCATCTCTTGCACCACTGAATAATCCATTCCAGTCGTCTGAGTCAAGCATATTGTCGGATGGACCATTTTCATCTTCACTCTCAAGGGAATTGTCAATTGAAGTTTTCATCACTTCCATCTGACTATAAATAGTCAGCCTCCAAACCATTTGAAGTATTAGAAATTCCACATTTTTTTTCACAATAATTTCAGTTTTCATTCCCTTCCAGGACTCAACAATCCAATCATAGACAGTTGTAAGTAATGGAGCATGCATGTTGTAACCCTTTGTGAAGCTTTTTTCTCCTTAGAGTATTAGAGATGTATACAGCATGGAAACATACCCTTCGGTCCAACCCATCCATACCAATCAGATATCCCCCTTGAATCCAAGTGTCCTATTACTTCAGTACTAAGTCCTTAAAAGGTTTATTGATGCTAACGTGCAGTGGCTGCACCATGCTCGTAAGGCCTCCAGGAATCATTGCAATGTCAGTATTGTTAGCTTGAAGTTCACTGATAATACTTTTTACTCAGTGTGATCTGAACACATCCCAAACCAGTAAGCTTTCTTCCTTTCTCAGTCTACCTGGTCGCTTATTCCAGACTTCCTTAATCCAAGTCTTACCAGCCACCTTCATCCATCCACCCCTTTTCATGGACGAGGACAACAATGCCTTTTGGAAATTTCCGTTTGGGCAGAGTTTTCCGCTTAAAAACCACCATAGGCTTTAACTTTTTTCCATCTGCCATACAACCAAATACCACAGTAAATTGACTCTTTTCATGGCCAGTAGTCTTAACTAAAACAGCTTTTGCTCCAATCTAGTCCACTGTTCTGTTCCTTAGCATATCAAAGTTCACTGGGGTTTCGTCCATATTGCCGATGCACGAGAGCCTGTACCTGTTTCTCTTCTGACTTCTGATTACAAAGCAATGGAACCCAATTAACTTGTCATTAAGTTCTGAGGGGAGACAATCTTGGCCAATCTAGGCTTTCTGCCTAAACACCAAATCAGACCTTTTCATAAACCTACTGCTCCATCCAGCACTGGCTTTGACATCACTGAATCCATTTTTTTTTGGCTTCGTTTTTAGCACGTATTCTTACACACTGTCGAGTCACTATGCTTCCCTTCCAATGGCACTGAATTATTACCCAGTCAGCAATCTTTTTCAGTTGTGGCCATTTGTTCATCTTTCCTCTGTTGGCATTCTTCTGTTTTGGCATAGCCTTTAACTGTGTGGCTTATTTCCTTCAATCTCAAACAAGTTTTTCAGAAACACAGAACTCCCTTGCAGCTATGCTATTGTTGTCCTTCGCTGCAACTTCAATAACTTTATTAGTTTAAACTGTGCTGTATACTCGTTTCTTCGTGATACCATTTTGTCAGAAAGAATTGGGGGAGTTGTACAATAAATTCAGAGCACAACTGTACCTGACCCCTACTTTTGAGAAACTGAAGCAACAGCAGGAAGATTAAGATTGAGGGCTGCCATAAGGTACCGTAGATATTTGCATGCACCGGTCAAATGTATATATGTAAATATTACATAAATATATACAGTATATATAGTTATCAACATTCAATTTAATGATTTGAAAATTGCATTGTATAAATATATGCTGGTGCGTGTTACATGTGATACATTTTGTATCAAAAATATGCCAATCATGCCCTTTAAGACTGCATAAATGGTCAGGAAGAGACCCCTGAAAAGCTAGGGTCAACTTACACACGAGGTGCATGAAAAATACCAGACTTCTTTGGCCAAAGATAAAGGGTTGACTTATACATGAGTGTGGGAGAAAGATCTATATCCCTGCCCACCCACAGCATGGCCACATAAAAAACATAGAAACTGGCCTGTAAAACACAGAAATCAGTCCTGCCAACATATACAGGAACTACCCAAGGTGCCACAGTCTTGGCCAACCAGTCTCTTCCACAATATCATTTTGTTTAATTAAACTGCTTGTCACTTTCACTGTGATCCTCGTTTTGTCATCTCTGATTTATTGGGCTCAATTTCTCCGACAATGCAGTCAACCTATCCATGAGTATATATGGTATTTGACAAATACATGACGATACCTTATAATATGTTTTTTTAGGAGGTTTTCCAATGACAGTGTATTTATTTACTTAAGAACCCAGAAATGTTATAAATATGAGCAGGAGTAGGCCATTGTGCCCTGTGAATCCACTCCACCATTCAATGAGATCATGACGGACCTTCTACTTGGTAACACAATTTTCCTGTACTATCAGCATATCCCTCACACACAACGTCGGCAACTAACTGTCTGAGGACTGCAAATTCAGACTGGCCTTCCATTGCCGGTAGAGGTGAGCTCACTCAGTACTTTCCAGTGAGTGGGTACGTTCACTATCCCCAGATTAAATCCCAGTAAGTCTTGGTGACACACTGACGAATTACTCTGTTGTTCTGGTTGCATTCCAGTTTCGAAGAGGTTCTGAAATCTTCATCTTTCTTGTGTGCGCGTGTGTGTGTGTGTGTGTGTGTGTGCGCACGCGCGTACGTACGTGTGCACATACATATGTGTGTGTGTATACGTATATGTGTGTGTATGTGTGTGTGTGTATGCGTACACATGCGCGTGTGTGTATGCGTACACGTACATGCGTGTGTGGATGCGTACGCAACACACGTGTGTGTACGCATACAATGTGTGTTTGTTGATGGAATTCTGATTGGAGTGCTATAATTCTAGGAATTCTTGTGCATTCCTCTGTTTGACTTGTCCGAAGATGGATATGTTGTCCTTCCTCATCTGTAGATTAGATTAGATTTCCTACAGTGTGGAAACAGGCCATTTGGTCCAACAAGTCCACACCGACCCTCCAAAGAGTAACCCACCCAGATCCATTTCCCTCTGACTAATGCACCTAACACTATGGGCAATTTAGCATGGCCAATTCACCTGACCTGCACATCTTTATACAGTGGGAGGAAACCGGTGTACCCAGAGGAAACCCACACAGTCACGGGGAGAATGTGCAAACTCCACACAGACAGTCACCTAAGGCTGAAAGCGAACCTGGGGCTGTGAGGTAACAGTGCTAACCACTGAGTCACTGTGCCGCCCATATGTATGTAAAGATACTAATGAGAGTGGGTCATGTATTTTTGTGGCTAGTTGATGTTCACGTATCCTGGTGGCTAGTTGTCTATCTGTTTGTCCAATGTCATGTTTGTTACAGATGTTGCAAGGTATTTTGTAAATTACATTAATTTTGCTTGTTGTTGTATCTTGCTACAAGGAAACATAGCACATAGATCAAACGTAGGCCATACTAATAGTGCTTCACCAGAAGCTCACTGTTGACGTTACCTAAAACGGTGACGAAACATCTGAAAATGAACCTTGCAGCTCAGCGAACAAACCTACATCCAGAAGCTCAACCTGAGCTATAAATCTTCTCAAAGTCTTATGATCAGATAACATGCTAGGGCTGCTTTCCCTGGAGCGTCGGAGGCTGAGGGGTGACCTTATAGAGGTTTACAAATTTATGAGGAGCATAGAAAGGATAAATAGGTAAAGTCTTTTCCCTGGGGTCAGTGAGTCCAGAACCAGAGGGCATAGGTTGAGGGTGAGAGGGGAAAGATATAAAAGAAACCTAAGGGGCAACATTTTCACACAGAGGGTGGTACGTGTATGGAATGAGCTGCCAGAGGATGTGGTGGAGGCTGGTACAATTGCAACATTTAAAAGGCATTTGGATGGGAAAATGAATAGGAAGGGTTTGGAGGGATATGGGCCGGGTGCTGGCAGGTGGGACTAGATTGGGTTGGGATATCTGGTCGGCATGGACAGGTTGGACCAAAGGGTCTGTTTCCATGCTGTACATCTCTATGACTTTGATCCCATTTACCCTCCCCTGAGAAAAAAAGAAAATGACACCACAGGAAATGACATCACCAAGGAAACCTAAACATATAAATAAAAATGCAGGTCATACCACCAGAGCTTCACCGGAGGTTCACTGATGATGTTACCTAGTCTGGTGACGAAACATCTGAAATGAACCTTCCAGCTCTGCGAGCAAACTTACATCCTGATAATGAGATACTTGACACCAATCAAGCCAGTGAGAATTGCAGGACAACGGAACACAGCAGTTCCAGCAGTATCTGTGAGGAGAGAAAAATAGAACGAACAATCTGATTCTGATGTGACTCTTCTACAGAACTGAAGTGAGAGGTGGAGAAGTGATGGGTTTACAATGTAGGAAAAAGGGAGAGAGAACTTCCTGGAGCAGGTAGGTCGAGGATGGTCAGAGGATGAGTGGGATTAGAGATCATATGTATCGCAAAACAAATAACAAAAGTAATAGCAATGATTGGAGAAAAAAATGCAATGCCCAGTGTAGATGCTCATATGAGCTGTTAGTGACAGAATAAAGGTCAGCTTTGGTAAAAGCAAAACAAAGACAATCAGACCCTTGTGGGTTGCGGGGAAGAGTGGGGCAAGGCAGTGAAACAAAATGGAGGTCTGAGCTCATATGGATCACTGAGTGAGGTGGGGGCACTGATAAGACATTCAGATGCTCTCAGCAGGACCCTCACTTCAACTTCTTTTTTCCATCCTCCCACTCTACACATACTCCTGAACTGGAGCTCACCCTGATGCGCATCAGCGAGATACTGAAGGTCCCAAGGCAGAGATTTGATCAGTTCTGTCCGAGGTCACATTCTGAGTGTGAAAACCATTCAAAATACCTGCTGTTCACACTAAGTGTTATGACACAGTGGTGAACCCTTCTGTTAACTAAAACACACCCAAAAAAACTCACCTTGCCTTGTAATCTGATAAAATGAGTTACAGAGAACTCCCAAGTTCCACTATTTAAAGAAAATAATATCAATTTATTCTTTAAATCTAAAAGTGAACATTAAACAACAATTGTTCGCAACTCTAAGTCCTCCCTTCTCTTAACTGCTTATTATCTGCCTCCAACTCTGTAACAATATACTGTTCCAATAAGACACTTACTAAAGTTGCATTAACTTAATTTCATAACCATACAGCAGCTGTCATCATCAGTGTTTTTCTTCTTCAGGCTGAAGATCTCTCTGGGTTGTCATCTTTATTTTTATGCAAATATGTTTTGTGTGAAAAGATACCTTTTGTTTGGGGGGGGGTGGATTTCAATGGCAGTTGCTCAGTCTGACTTTCCAAATGCCTGTTTTCTATATCCCCAACATTGGATCCTCTCATTGGTTTGATGTTGGCAAAATAATAAATTCAGATTTGATTGGGCTTTAGTGTACTGGCGCATAATTTAAACTGTTTAAATTTGAATTGTCTAAAATAGCAACCAACTTAGGTATCTATTTCACAGCTAAATGTTTTATTTTCAATTTTCCAGTACGTTCTGAGGGTGCTTTTGTAAGCTTTCAGTGCAGAACAATATTCACCCTCTCTTAAAGGTATGGTACATGCCTTCATCAGGCTGTCACATTTGACACTCCACATCTGTGTTCCCTCTTTCCAGGAGCAAAGACCTCATTACCAAGACCTGAGATGTTATATCATTCATGCTGGAGACAGAATCTTCAGCAGCATTGTGCACTTTTACAGAGGGATTTGAGGAGTCTAACAGTATTTCACATATTTCTACTTGTCCCTCAAACTTATCGTCTTTGGTCATTGAGGCTCAGATCCTAGGTCTAGTTGTGCTGAGTTTGGAATATCCTGAGTCATCTGAGATGGGACTTCTCACTGCTGTTTCTGTCACCCGCATCATCTACTCTTGTCGATTTTCTGATGTGTGAAACACTATTGGAAAACTACATGTCCGAGTGGATTTGTGTGTATCTGAGCTGATCATCTCCATGAGTCTGATAGTACATTCTCACATTGAGTCTTTGTCTTTCTCCTGCACCACCACTTGTGGGATACTCAATGGGTCTGTAGGATATTAAAGACAGTGTAAAAATGTAAAAAGAACTGTAAAAATGAGAAGATCTTACCTGAGCATCATGCACATAATCATACTTCATTTGGCTGCCCACATTTGGTTAAAAATACTGAATATCATGTGGCTGTTTGGTATTTCATTCTGTTACCAGGGTCACCAGCATTCACCTTATCTTGAGTGCCTCCTCCTTTGTGACTGTTAGAATTAAGGTGGCTCATGAGCCATGCTGAGCTCTCTGTCTTTCTCTCAGGTTTTCTGTACCATCTTGTCCTAATTAGAGATGAGATTGATGACTATGAGTAAACTGTTCTGAATTGGTGAGTTCACTGGACAGGAAGCATGGAGATCAGGTATACATGACATAACCTGACTTCACTGACCAGTGCATTCCAAGTACTTCCAGTTTCTAAATACCCTACTAGGATACCCTACCAGTGAGTCTGTCTCTACATCTGCTCTCTATTTGTAGTCTAATGATCGTATTCCATTTACAGAAAATTATTATGCAACAGAAATATACCAGCCCTTTAACATAGCTACATTGTCTTTCATCTCAAACTTATTTGCTACTAATTGTTTTTTTTTCCACATAAAAAGCATCAGTTAAGTTCCCAAGCCTCATGTTGTCTTTCAAGTATTTGATGCTTTTATCATCCGTGAGTGAGATACAGTAAGGTTTGTGACTCAGGAGGATGCACAGCATTTGGAACCATGTCTCTTGATTGAGGATTTTAAGCCTCCTTCACGTCAGTAAAGCACAAAGCAACAAAAGTTTTCTATAAACTTAATGAACTCGAAGTACTCTATTTATTCGTGTTGGCACATGTTGGCTAGGTCAGAATGTTTTGCCCATTCCTAACTGCTCACAGGGCAGTTAAGAGTCAAATATTGGCCAGATGAAGTAAGAGAGGCTGATTTCCTTCCTTAGGGATGTTAGCGAACCAGATGGTTTTTCCCCATCAATTAATAATGGTTTTGTGGTCATCATTAGACTCTAATTCCTGTTGAATTTGAAATCTTCCATGACCGGATTTGAGCCCAAGTCCCAGAACATTATCTGTGTCTCTGAATTACTAGTCTAGTGTTAATATTACTGGGCCATCACCTCCCTAATCATTATTCAGGACATCTTAATTACATTTTACATGTTGATATTGAAAAAAACCTTTTCCAATATTAACTTAACTCTGACACAGCGCAGGAATATGAGTAAGAACATCTTAAGAAGGTAACACAGAAAATGTCAATCCCAGTAAAGGAAATATTTTGACAAATTACATGATCAATCATTTCCACCTTGTGGCCTGTTACAATCTTTGCATGGCAGACATTGCCACAATAAGCCTTGCTATTCGTTACAGACAAACCCTCCTGAGTTTGAGATCATAGATTCTATGTACAATAAATAGGTAAAATCAATTATCGCTGAATTTCTTTAATAAGGAAGACCCTGGGCCAAATATTCCACAACTTCTCTGACACTGGTGTGTGGAGATGGCCTGAGAATGAGATTAGGAATTGGATTCTAGCTTTCATTGTCAATTTTCATAAGTTGCTGGTTGGTATGCCTCGTGAGAAGGAACAAATTAACTGTAGCAGGAATGACGCCAGGACTCCATAGGGGTTTGAGGTCTGGATTGCTGCCTTGGAAGATTTTGAGTTGTCTGTGATTTTATTGGCACACTTGTTAAGGGAGCTGATGGGCAACCTTCTGGCATATTTCCAGAAATAAAGGAAGCTACAGGCTACAGTGAAAACTGGGAGGCTGACTTGGAAGGGGTAAAGTGCTAAGGTCAATGCTCAAGTGTGCGGCTGGAGCAGAGTCTTCACTGATCTATTGCAACTAGAGAAATTAAGGTGTAGGACGTTGCAACTGAATACAGATAATCTTCTGTTCTCACTCAGTATCAATTCATTTTTCATCTTGGTAAACATTGCAATCACAAAATGAAAATCGGGGAAATAGTTTGAGTTTTGCTTGAATTGTTAATTTGTCGTGGAGAGAAACAAAATTTACAAAGCCGGACAGCTTTGTTTCTGCCATTTCAGGAATTGCAGCAGCAACAATGTGTCACATTGACAAAGAAGGGCAACTTTCTGAGAAGCAACTAAGAGTGGCATTTGACGGAGACTCCTTTATGCAGCAAGACCAGGATGAAAGAAATGCACAGAGTTGTATGATATCAAATTCACCCTACAGCCATGAGTCCAAGTTAACGTCACAGGTATGGATTACTACTAAACCTGAAAGAAGTTTTTAGTTAATGTAACATTTGGGTGGTTGACATGAAACAGGAACATTTTATAATCTGTGGCATTTCAATTTCAAAAATATCTAAAAAGGTTTCTTTTCTTAGTGCTGGCAGACAATTTTCTTGTATGGAGCACATATTAAGATTTCACAAGTTAGCAACACAGTATTCTTCCTATGTTAGTGGAGGGTCAAAACATCAATTAGGATTACAAACGCAAAAAATTGATTTTCAACTATCAAAAAATGAAACCAAATTTCCATTATAAAAGTGATTATCTGAATACAGTTTTCTTTACCTGCATAACAAGGACTTGTTCCGTGTTTAGACTGTTACATGTCTGATTAAGCCAGATAATCATTTCTTATTGAAAGGTTGGTGAGAGCATTTCTTTTTACATTGTAATTTATACTCTGTTGTCAGTGTTCAACACTTGTATCACATTTGGTTGCAGATTTCTTGAGGTAATGGGATGATAATAGAATTTAGCACTTACCTTGAAGTTCTTCTCCACTATTTGAACCTAGTTAATTAAAAAGAAGACTTGTGCTTAATGTTTATAATCCATGGCATGACTTCAGAGCAATACAATGGTGGTTTGTTAATAGGATTCAACTTATCTCTTGATCATAATGATCTTAGTGATCATTAAGATCAGAATGAATCAGTTACAATCAGATATGAGGTTGAACAGTTAATATGATTAATTTGGTTAGCAGCTAAACTGAACTCCAAGCACGTTCTCGGAACTGTTTCAAAAGCTTAGCAATAAATTTGATCAGTTGTAGGGATTATTATTTAAAAGCCAAGGGATTTATCACAATTTTATTTCATTCACTTCTTGTTTTTATTGCTTCTATTAACTATTGAGCATTTTTCTTTATTCATATTTTCTATTTTATTTCAAAGTGCGAACCATCTGATTTGTTTTCTGCTGGCCTCCTGAGCAAACTATGCCTCCTATTCATAGTCACTAACACCAAAGCTCAGTTATTTATTAACAATTAAATTACATTCCTTTCATGATTTTAAGTCAATTCTACTTGCATTCTGAATCCCTTCTATACCTTGAGTTGATTTGTTTCTGTATTATCAATGTGGACCATTTCTCTCTCTTTCTCTCATGTGCATTAGGAGAAGGAATGGGAGGCAAAGATTGCAGCATTTTTAAAACAGCATTTTGAATTGAAAACACAGGAATTTTTAAACCATTCTTAATTAGTTGTAGTTTTAAAATCTCTTTGAAATTTGAGATAAAATAACTCTTAACTTGCTACTTATGACTAATACCTTGAATGTACCAGTGAGGTAGGTTAATGTCATGAAAGGGAAGCACATTGGAAAGACAAAAATATTTTTTTCCATGTCCTAAATTGTAACATTGTTGCTGAAGATAAGATTTTGGTGACGTGGAGAAATTTTATTTTTCTCTTGCTGGGGTAGTCATCGATTTCTCAAGCAAATTAAAGAAAATTCACAAAGTTATATCATTGGGTATCACTTTTAATCAATTGGCCTCCCTGCTCGGAAATAGCAAATGTTATCTCAATATTGAAGGAGTAGTCATCTAAAACTAGCCACCATTAACCATATATTTGTTCTGGCATAATTACTTCACAGTATTATTGCAGGATTGGTTCTCATTCAAAGAGTAAAATACAGGTGGCTCACTCCCCCCCCCCCTTTCTGGGTCCGCAGGTGATATGTTCCAAGACCTATCGCGGATGCCTGAAACCGCAGATAGTAGTGAACCCTATCGTTTAACTGGGAAATTTCCCTCCCCTGCAGCCCCCAGAATTATTTCTGGAATGTTCCATGTAATATTTTCGGGCCGTGGTAAACCGCGGATAACTGAAACCGTGGAAACCAAATTGAGGTTTCGACTGTACTTAAAAACAGTAAGTGATAGTATCGATTAGCTGGATTTTAAGATATTATTTATTTGATTGTATTGATATGTGATTAAGTTTTGCCTTTAAAACTTGTAAAGACTTAGCTAGTTAGAAAATCTGGCTTGGTAATGAGAAGTATTATTTTATAATCGTTGGAGTACAGACATGTAGAATCCCATTGAGTTTGTTCTGGGACCCTGCTATCTGTGCAGTGCTCATAAATGGTTTAGAGTGTTTTTGACACTGTAATGGTGACTACACTCTTTTTAAACAGTAAGTTTCATTTTCTGTAAAGCACTTTTTGAAACCTTCTGAGTCCATTGAAAATGCTCTATAAATGCAAGTCTTTTCTTTTTCTTCCATGCTTTAGAGAATAATACTTTTGTAAGGTTATAGCATTTTGCTAATGATATAAAGATATGCAGCAACGTGATGTGAATAAATGAGACATTCATCACCAAAAAAATGATCTGGACCAATTAAACATGAGGTGAAGAAAATGGGCTGTGACGCAGATATATGTAGGGCACTACATAATGGAATAGGAAACGTAGAATGTACATGATGACAGAGCATTCTTTAGCAATATCAGAAAAGAGTTTAGATGTGATTACCTATTTTTCTGGCTTTTACTGATCATCGAAATATATTCCAAATACCATATTGAAGAAATTGCCTATATAGTGACAACATGTAGAACCAGACAATGTAGCTAAAAAAGGTTACACAAGGATTTTGGTTAATGATGCTGTTGGATTGATGTAGTACAAATTGTTTTAAATACTGTGGAATACATATTCCACTTTCTTTGAAAGTATGGGGCCTAAATTGGATGCAAGGATTTAGCAAGAGATTCTCACATTGTGCTAAATAAATTACTTTCAATGTCCAGGCAATATGGTTGTCATATATTTTTGTTTTTTGTCAGTGTTGCTAACAAGACATTTAAGTAAACCTTTCCTGTTAATTTAAAACATGCTGTTATTCAGTATTTTAGGTACATAGTCAGGAGACTAAAAGATGGGACAGGGATCCTGAAAAAGTACCTGGCCACAATGCACCATCAGCCGCCTCTCTTCATAACCCTGGGAATTCTTTCTCGCACTTAAATCCACTTTCTGATATATCTGGTCTAAACCTCAGTGCTTTAGCTTCCACCTGAATTCAAACATTCACGTAGCCCTTTTAGTTGTATATCTCTATATTCTGGATTGGGGTACAACCAATTTATTTCCCTTTAATAGCAACAAAATACTGTGAATGCTGAAGCTCTGAAATAAAAACAAGGTTCTGGAGAAACTCATCACATCTGGCATTATCTATGGAGAGAGAGAAGTGCTAAAAGGAATTCCTAGGGTTATGAAGGGAGGCAGCTGATGGTACATTGTGTTTTGGCTATGCTGCTCAGATATCTAGGAGAAAGTGAGGACTGCAGATGTTGGAGATCAGAGCTGAAAATGTGTTGATGGAAAAGTGCAGAAGGTCAGGCAGCAGGATGCTGCCTGCTCAGATATCGCGTCAGGATTCCTGTCCCATCCCTGGCGATGTACCTAATGCTTTGAGTCCAATATGACTTTTGGGAACAGTTTCATGGAACAGGAAAGATTAAATGTAAATGATGATTGGGTGTTCCTCACCAATAGAAATGGTTTGAGAAGAGGTAACTGATTTTTCTGTCTGTTACTGATCATTATAATATCCTCAAAAAGTGTTTACTCTTCCGTTCTAAATAATATTTCAGTGTGAACAGCAAGTGTGATGCTATGCTGCAATTCTTCAATGAAAATTTTGTGATCCAGCTATTTCAATACTTCTCTCTCTTATCTCTGAAAGAATACACTCTGAAACAATAGAAAGGATTGAGAGCCTAAAAATCTGATATTCAAAGCCTCTTGAGTCTAAAGTTTCATCATTTTGGACAAATTAGAGCTGAAGATACTTGTAGCAGTGGACAGTACAATCCAAAAACATTGCATCTGCTCCTGGCCCCTCAAGCCTCCATGTCTCCTTTGCAGACAGCTGTCAAATTGGCACTTGCTCCATAAGCTCTACGTAGTTTCCCCAAATGTTCTTCAATGCCTACATAGGTAATCAAGCACACTCCCTTAGTGGTGCGTAATCTATCCAAGCTGGTTTGCTGTTTTTCATACTGCACAGCCAAAATTATTAAACACTGATGTAGACCCAAGAAAAGCTGGACTTGTATTTTGAGAAGAGAAAAAAGAAATGTAAGTTTTTTTTAAAAGATATTTGCAAGGGGACTCAATTCATCACATAATCTGCAATATATTGAAGGTTAGATTGGGAGACTTCAAGCTCACTTTTATACTTTATTCAGCTTTTCATTCTACATTTCAATGTATTGCACACAGACAACTGTGGCTGTCATAATGCATAGTTCAGCTCAACTCCCTGATGAATATTGTTATTCAGATGAAGAGAAAAGAAATAATTCTAGTAATGTATCCAAGGCTTTTGATAGTTATACTAATGACTGGAAGAGATAAAAAGAATATTGTTATCAAGGAAAATGTTTCCACAGCTCTCAATTGCTGTGTCTTCCTTGTAAAATGCAGGAGGCTATAATTTACCAATCTTTATTGATTGCTATTACATATTAGTCAACAACTCCATTAACTCGATATAATGGGATAATTGGGATGCCTGGAAGTGAAATAGATTGAACTCTCCTTTGTCCATCCAGCAACATGGCTTCTTATATGTTCAAGATTGATAGGGATTTCAGATACTGCCTTATCATCCACAAAATGCATCATTTCTAGATTAAGCGTGAGAATTTCTATAGTTAATTTCTATGACATAACAAACAAACGTTTTCAAAAATATTTTCCCACATCACATATTCCATGGCTCTTAGCATTGGGCAGCTGCGTAGACGCCTCGGTAATTTAATTTGCTTCAACACCAGTCCATGTAGACCTTCATGGAGAAGGCAAATTGACAATGTGAGCATCGGCTGATAATTTTCTATAAACCTTTGTGATAGGCCTTGAACTTGGGGGAATCAAAATATGTTATCGACATAATACACACATATTCACGACCACAACGCTCTTTGGGCTGCATACAAATATCCAGTGCTATTGATGGTGTTGAGACGAGAGGAGAAGGGGTAGAATTACGATCCTCTTTCTCCCACTTCTAATTTGGCCAAAACAATTTGTATTTTTAAAATAGTGTTCTTGACAATACTGTGAGTGTTTCCCTGTACAAGTGCTCTGACTATAAAAATGCACAGCTTATTTATGGAAAAAAAAAGAAAATATTTATTGTACTTAAGACGCAATGTAATTGTAAAAATGAAAGTACCACAATACACACACATGCATTCAAGAGTACGTATATACACACACGTAAAGTACAATGTGGGAGGATCAATTAACTAGTTTGTAAGAAGTCAAATAAAAGTCAGTGGGATACAGATCAAATATAGATTGAGGAGTTGAGCAGCTTAGGATTGAGCCTGCTGGTCCTTCTGAATTCTGTATGAGACAATTCAGAGGTGTTAATGAAGGAGTTATAGGTCTTGTTTCTGGAAGCAGACTCTGCTGGATTGGTTCTTAAAACACTGTCTCCAGTGTGTGGATTGTGACTAATCAGGTCGGGCTCAAATCTGTTGGATAGAGAGAGAGTGTCAGTGTCCTGAGAATCAGTGTTCTGCTTCTTCTGTATCTTTCCTCTTCAGCTTTATGGCATGAAAAAATGCAGAACACAGAAAAGAATGGTACTTGGTCATCACATGATCCCCTCTCACCAACTGACCAGACTTCCAAATATGTCCAGAGCAAGTTTATTCCAGGTTGGTGTTTTAGACAAGTTTAGATTAGAGATGAAAGAGTTCCTTTCTCACCCAGAGCCCATTGTCTACATTGATTACATCTAATGGCTTGTAAACCCAGATGAAGGCACAGGTTGTCTAGATGATTTGTGAATGGGTAGAAAATGGCTCATTTACGTACCTCTGTCTCTGGTGGATTCTTCCAGACTGGTTGGCTCTATTACAGAGGCTTGACAATTTGCAGATTTCTGCAATGCTAATGTTCAATCATCTTTAAAGCTGCTGTGTTCTGCCTATGAAATGATGTTTTTCAATATTTTAAATCTTGGCCAATGATTTAAATCCCATAAATGCTAAAGCCATGTAAATCATAGATTGATAAGAATACCATCACCGTGTCTCAGGGAGTTTTTCTGCCTTTTTGATGCTGTGGCACTTTTCTTATCCTCCTCTCTGCTATACATCTATGTGACACTCTTGCTTCCATCCACACATTCAAATTGAATATTCATACAGTCTTTGTTCTGGATTAGTGGTGCTGGAAGAGCACAGCACTGATCCAGAATCTGGTTTCCAGCATCTGCAGTCATTGTTTTTACCTCTCTCGTCTTTGTTGTCTAGTTAGTGGGTATGCTTGTCCCTCCCCCCACCCCCCCCATCACCAAGTCAAACGAATGCTTTTCCCTGTGCCACAATTCATTCCAGTTCTTCACCCTTCTCCTTCCTCAATCCAAGTAGTTCTCTTTTCCCATTGATGTTCTTACTTTAAACTGGGCTGTTCTCTCCAAATCCTCTAATTTGATGTGGGCAGCTTTTTTCCTCCCTCAGATCATTTGTGGTCTTGCTATCTCATTCTCGGTCCTTTGCTTTTCCCTCAAATTCATTCCAAAGTTCTCGCAGCATAATTCATGCCTTCCCCATTAATGGTACACCATTGTCTGTTGTGGGCACTGATGCTGAAAATTACAGCCTTCTGCTTTTTGTCAAGCTTTGAAGGCAAGGACATTTGTGACCTTTAAAGCAAAAGGGACCAGGCTGAAATGGGTGGAAGTGGCTTCCAAGTATGTCCAGCCAGATAGCCTGAGCTTACAAGTTGGATTCTGACCATAACTCCTGTAGTTTGAGTTGTCTGCAATTACTGCTCAGAATCATGAGTGCCTTCTCTTTTAGTGCTCAAGTACCAGATTAGATACTTTTATAATGCTCTAGAGAAAGTGAGGACTGCAGATGCTGGAGATCAGAGTTGGAAAGTGTGGCACAGGAAATGCCCAGTAGGTCAGGCAGCATCTGAGGAGCAGGCAGGGAAGGGCTTATGTCTGAAATATCAATTCTCCTGCTGCTCGGATGCTGCCTGACCTGCTGTGCTTTTCCAGCACCACACTTATAGACTTCTCCTTTGCTCTGTCCAGCAATCATTGCATTTTGATTGTTATGTCTAACTTTCCAACACCAATCTTCTCCAAGTCCATGTTAGCAGTGATAATTTTTTCTGTACAACTTACGGACTGCAGCTGTTCAAGGAGACAGCTCATCACCACCTTCTCCGGGACATTCTGAGATAGAAATAGACAGTATTGCTGGAGTAGCCAGTATTGCTGGAGTAGCCAGTATTGCTGGAGTAGACAGTATTGCTGGAGTAGACAGCAACATTCATATCCTGTGAATGAATTTTCAAAACTATTTGAAGCAGAGTCAGGGATCTCTGTGTCCTAACACCTTGTCAACTTGGCCAAAATGGCTATGCTTGGAAATTATTTCATTATCTATGGAATCTCGTTTGCACAAGTTGGCTGTCACATTTTGGATATGCTGCAAACGCAATCGAAAATAAATGTAAAAGTTGTCACCTTCCTTAAACACCAACAGCACCTTTAAAGTTCAGAATATTTGCAGGATATGTAGTACTTGTGAATCATAATTATTTGCTTTGTAACATATTTTATAACATTTAAAGCAGTGAACACCTTACTGTTTCCCTTAATCATTATCTCCCATTACTGTCTATTTCCTAATAGACACTTAGGTTACTCCCAAAAGAAACGAGGGGACTTTTGTTTGAAATGGAGGAATTCAAAGTGACCAACTTGTATCCTGAATAGATAGTTGGTCTGGGTGATCAGTTCATCACCCACAGGTTATTTACTGCTACTCAATATTGAAAGAAATGTGATGATCCTATCAGATAAGACAGAGAATTAATTTCTGCTTTTTAAGAATGTATTTTACTAAACAAGTCTATCTTCTTTCACACCACTGAAACAATATCCTTGCATCTGATCAGTGCCAACATAGCCAGAAAGTGGGAAAATCTATGGAATACATTGCCACAGAAGGCTGTGAAGGCCAGGTCATTGAAATATTTAAGACGGAGATGGATAGATTCTTGAGGATCAAGGGTAATGGGGAGAAAGCAGGAGAATGGTGTTCTGAAAATTATTAGCCATCATTAAATGGCAGAGCAGAACTCGATGGGCTGAATGGACTAATTTCTGCTCCAATGTCTTATGGTCTTATGAAGCTTATACCTGTACTTGAAAGTGTCCTTCACTGGGACAGCTACCTGTATGCATACATTCAATTTCACAAAGAAACATATAACTCTTGGCCATTATGAACCTCAATTTTGATACCTGGATATCAGAGTCACTTTAAAGGTAAGTGAAGGTTTTTTGACTTTGTTTTCCTTTTCTTTTCCGGAGGCACGGCTACCCATGAAACCAGTAGGGTGCACAATCATTCATTAAACTTTGCAGTGTAATGACTGCTGTAAGCCAGTGAAACATGGCAGCTAGTTTGTCTCCTGCGTGCTTTGACAATCAGCATGGAGAGAAGTTACAATATAAATTATTATTGTGAGGTTGATTGAGGGATACATGTTGGTGAGGACACTTAGAATAACCCACAGCTCTTTTTCTCAAAACAGTAAGATCTTTTCTGCCCACCTGAGTGAGCAAGAGTGAGCTTGGTTTAACATCTCATCTGGCAAAGGACCGATATCATTGAGGGTGCAGTGGCACTGCAGAGGGTTAGGCATTCCAGAGTCTCCGAAATTGGTCTCTGGTCCAGTGTCGTGGTTGCTTCTAATCACATCCCTTAACTCTGTAGCTGTCGGGAAATGGAATAGTAAATCAAGGAGCAACCATCCTTTTCCATTAGAGGACACCAGGTTTGAGAATTGAGTGCTTGTTATTTACAAAGAATATAGTGACAGAAGCAATATAAAAACCAACAGTAGGGGGAGCAGACACTAATTGCTTTTCTGAGGTCAGTGATGCTCCGACTAAAGAGACCAGCTTGAATAAAAACACTTCAATTGTTTTTCCAATTTTAAGGTACAGATATTTTCAAATCCGTCTGTTCAGAGATGTTATGATACAACAGGGCGGCACGGTGGCACAGTGGTTAGCACTGCTGCCTCACAGCGCCAGGGACCTGGGTTCAATTCCCGCCTCAGGTGACTGACTGTGTGGAGTTTGCACGTTCTCCCCGTGTCTGCGTGGGTTTCCTCCGGGTGCTCCGGTTTCCTCCCACAGTCACAAAGATGTGCAGGTCAGGTGAATTGGCCATACTAAATTGCCTGTAGTGTTAGGGGTATGGGTGGGTTGCGCTTCGGCGGGTCGGTGTGGACTTGTTGGGCCGAAGGGCCTGTTTCCACACTGTAAGTAATCTAATCTAAACTCTGAAGCAAGTGGGACTCCTGGTTTAGAACCTAGATATGACCACTGTACCTACTAGCGTCACATTGTTTTATTGGAAACAGTGAAGGGTTCAGTTCCAGTGAATTCTCAGAAAGATTTCTACCTTAATTACCGAACTACCAGCATCCTAGTTTGTTAGTAACATTATTTATCCTTATTTTGACTCCAGCATGTGGAAAGTGGAGAGCAAAGTGTTATGGATGCATGAACAGTCGACATAACGAGACTGTATTAGTCAATATCGCCAAAGACCCACGTCAGCAGGTGGGAGCCCTGCACACTCGCAGCTACACATTGGTCTTCTATGATGATGGGTGATCTGTAGATGTGCTTTGCTCTTGGTCCATATGTAGCTCTGTGAAGCAATCAAATAATCGTACACAAATATAGGAAATAGACTCATCCATGCTAACACTCCTGTCTAACACACCATGAGATGAATGGTACCTCAAAAGTAAAACTTTCGCTACATTGATGTGGGGAACAGCAGCTCCCTGGTGCATTCTCCAGGCAACATCTGATCAATTGATGCTGACTGAACAACCAATCAGCCCATCCTTTTGTTATATAGCATAAATTGTTGCTGCCTTTGAAATCTGGCATTCTTGCATCAATCCTGATGAGTACAAGTTGTAAACCTTTGACAGCGTGTCTCTTTGTTTCAGTGATATTTGAGTTCTATGCAACCAAGTGTCTGTAGCTCCTGTTAAGCGTGGCAGCCGTTCTCACATTTATATCTAAGGTCAGCCAGGAACAGCTCTTCAGGTTAATGTCTTGCTGCTCCTTTGTCACCTTTATATTGACTCCCTTTCAATCGTCCTT
The DNA here is from genome assembly GCF_020745735.1 of Hemiscyllium ocellatum. Classification (NCBI taxonomy): domain Eukaryota; kingdom Metazoa; phylum Chordata; class Chondrichthyes; order Orectolobiformes; family Hemiscylliidae; genus Hemiscyllium; species Hemiscyllium ocellatum. Next base: position 140,113,139 of record NC_083403.1, on the reverse strand, counting down.
TTTGTTGAGTGTTCTCTCTTCAAAAATCACACTCCTTGCTGACACCCAGCTGTTCATGGTCTGACCTTTGTGACTCATTTAAAAAAAATGGGAAGTCACTCTTGTCCTGCCGGACAATGAGGTTGTGCTCTCATTAGAGAGAGTGCAAGAGGTGACTGGCAGCAGTTTAACTTGAGGGTCACCACAGCACAGGTAATGGGAGAGGTTGAGAAAGAGGGTTCTTCATGGTAACCTTCGCTGGAATGGGATTTGAACTCAGGCAATGTGTCCACAAAACAGCCATCCGGTCACCTGAGCTAACTGACTTTCCTGATCAAGCGCTTTTGCCCGAGACGTTGATTATTGTCCTTCTCGGATGATGCCTGACCTGCTGTGCTTTTTTAGCACTACAGTCTCAACTCTGATCTCCAATATCTGCAATCCTCCCTTTACTTGCCTTAAGGTCAGTTAGGTGAAAGAGAGGATTGCAGTGTAATTTGAAATGGTTAGACCACCTACGTCTGACCCTGGAAGCTGCTATACGTCATTTGTAAGATAGTTTCTGGGAGTACTTAGTACAATCTAAAAGCAGTGTATTATGATCACATCCTGTCTGTAATGCTGAAGACTATCAGGCCACTAGGATGGTCCACTTACCAACCAAACCATTCCATTCTAGTTATGATTAGATTAGATTAGTCTTACAGTGTGGAAACAGGCCCTTCGGCCCAACAAGCCCACACCGACCCGCCGAAGCGCAACCCACCCATACCCCTACATTTACCCCTTACCTAACACTACGGGCAATTTAGCTTGACCAATTCACTTGACCCGCACATCTTTGTGACTGTGGGAGGAAACCGGAGCACCCGGAGGAAACCCACGCAGACACGGGGAGAATGTGCAAACTCCACACAGTCAGTCGCCTGAGTCGGGAATTGAACCCGGGTCTACAGGCGCTGTGAGGCAGCAGTGCTAACCACTGTGCCACCGTGCCGCCCACACTATGGCACTAGTATATACCTGCCAATGTAAAATATGTACCATTCACAAAAAGCGTAGCTTTAGCAAAGCCAATTATCAGTCAACTTGGCCTAAAAACTCAATGATCAATAATGTAACAATAAGTTATTAATATTGCCATCAAAGTATTCTTATTTTTAATAATCTGTAAACCCTCCAAGTTGCATATTGTTTCAAAGATTGAGTTCATATACGCACATAAATTAAATACTTGAGGTATTGTGAGAGCAGCATTCCTCTTTATCAAAGCAATGTCCAGTTGATACTGGTATCAAGGATCCATAGCAAACCTGAAGTTTAATTTCTCCACTAACAGGCAACATACTTGTTACTGAGAGAAATAATTGTGGTTCATGCAGGTTAATTTCAGAGTCATGTAGGAGTTTGGTGAAGTGTGTCAAAGCAGTTGTCTTCAACTGTTTCATCAAAGACCTCCCTTCTAACATAGACTTAGTGATGGACCTGTTAACTGATGATTCAACAGTGTATCCATTCACTGTTCCTTATAGTAGAGCAGACAACACTCGAGTCCAAAGCATTGCCTCCACCTTTATGGCTTCACCAATACTACATCAACAATCACTCATTGCGGAGATTGCCATTGATCAAATGTTTAACTGAACCAATTATATTGGGCGAAGTCAGAAGTCACACAACATTAAGTTATGCTCTAACAGGTTTGTGTAGAATCACAAGTTTTCAGAGCACTGCTCCTTCATCAGGTGTAGTGGAGGGAGATACACAGGCACAGAATAAATAGGGGGACAGATAATGGCAAGATAATTCCAGGTAATAAAGAGTATCAACAGATAAGTACAAATAGTAAGTGGAGTGTCAACGGGCTGAATAATGAGTCCTTGCAGGTGATCAAGCGTGTTAATAGATTCATACAAAAAGTGTGAGTAGACTCAACTCTGATACCTAGTTATTCTAGGCATTTGGTTTGTCTTATTTTTGATTATTTGTCATTATGTCTGCCATAATGAATTGGCTCATAAGTCATCCATTCACTTTTTATTCAGCTCTTAACACTTTATTCACACGGAGGGGAGGGGGGTGTGTGGGAGGGGGGGTTGGGGGTGTGGGGTGGGGGATGGATGTGGCAGGTGGGGTCCTTGATCACAGAGCCATGAAATGGATTAAGTGGGCTTTGTCTTGAATTTTCTTTTCTTGCTTCATTATGTTATCATGGAAGAGCTGTTATTGTGAACTTCCTATTTCTTAGTTTTTCTAATTTTTGTCTAAGAATTTGTACTCAGGAATCCATAGCTAGGTACCTTTGTACTTACAATGGCACTGTAAGTGGTGACTTGTAAACTTTTTACTGTACTCGTGAGCACATGTGACAATAAAGCTAATGCAGTTCACTTTAATCTAGACCATGTCAATGTAAAATAAAAAGGAGGAGGTGTTTGATGTTTTGAAAAGTATTCAGATTGACAACTCCCCAGGTCATGATGGGTTCTGTCCCAGAATAATGAGGGAGGAAAGGGAAGAAATTGCTTGGGCCTTATATGAAATCTTTGGGATCTCTCCTATGACTAAAGAAGATACAAAGGACTAGAGAGCAGGCCAATGTTGTTCCTTTGTTGAAGAAGAATGAAAGGGATAATCCAGAAAATTACAATCATTGGCAGGGAAGTTATTGGAGAAGATTCTTAGGATAGGACTTACTCCAATAGACAACATGGCTTTGTGTAGGGGAGGTCTTGTCTCACAAACTTGATTGTCACTTCCCCAAAAAAACTAAGATAATTGCTGGGGGCAGGGTGGTGGATGATGTCAATATGGACTTCAGCAAGGCCTTTGAGAAGGTCCATCATGGCAGACTGATACAGAAGGTGAAGTCATGTGACATTTGCAGTAGGCTGGTAAGATGGAGACAGAACAAGTTCAAATTCATGTGAAGTGCATTTCATTTCTCCACCAAGAACTCTTGCTGCCCACTCTCTCAGAACGTAATGGAAACAGACAATAAGTAGCTTCCTCGATGTTATGCTATCTCTATTCCACCTGAAACATGGAGATAATGAGGTGTGCAGTTGCTAGAACGTCAAAGTCGATAAAGTGTGGAGTTTGAAAAAGCACAGCAGGTCAGGCAGCATCAGAGGAGCAGGAGAGTCGATGTTTCAGGTTTTTGTAGGAATTTCAGGATGTGGTGGAAGAGCTGATGAGAAACAATGAGCTGAAACAATGTATTCGCCAAAAACGGATACCCGCGCAATTTCATCAACAGATGCCTAAGGGAAAGGCAACGGAATGAGGACATGCCGCAACCCAAAGGACTAGCCACACTACCATACATCAAGAGCATTTCCGAACTGACAGCCAGACTACTGCCACCACTAGGACTCATAACAGCACACAAACCAACAGCCACTCTCAGACAACTACTCACCAGAACGAAGGGCCCAATACCCAGCATGAGCAAAACCAATGTAGTGTACAAAATCCCATGCAAGGACTGCACAAAACACTACATAGGACAAACAGGAAGACAGCTAATGATCCATATTCATGAACACCAACTAGCCACGAAACGACATGATCAGCTATCCTTAGTAGCCACACACTCAGATGACAAGCAACACGAGTTAGACTAGGACAACACTACTATTATAGGGCAAGCCAAACAAAGAACAGCCTGGGAATTCCTAGAGGCATGACACTCATTCACAGATTCAATCAATAAGCACATTGACCTGGACCCAATATACCGGCCACAACAGCGGACAGCTGGAACTGACAACTGGAAGCGGCAGATACAAATCACTATAAATGCCGGAGGAAACATCACAGAAGCGCTTCACAGGAGGCTCCCAAGCACTGAGGATGTCACCTAGACGGGACGAAATGTCTGCAACACAAATTCCCAGATCGGCGAACAGAACCACAACAATGAGCACCCGAGCTACAAATCTTCTCCCAAACTTTGTATAGAAAAATGTTAAATCATTTCACTCTGCTTGACTGTTTCTGAATATTTAGATTTTCTTCTAATTTCCCACTGACATCTGGCTAATTTACAGCCCCCATGATATCGTCACATCTTTACAATGGAGATGTTGATATATATTTAGAAGTTTGTCTTTCCCTCCTGTTCAGAGCACCTGTAACAACAACCCTCTTTCCAATCCTCAGTGGTAATCCACATTGATTATTCTGTATCACTCTTTTCTGGATGCATTATCCCTCCTGGTACTTTGCTATATATGTCCCAGTATTTTAATCTCCCAGTTTGAAGTAGTGGTTTATCTTTGTTAATTCTATTGAAACATATTGTGCTTTAAGTATTTTTGTTCAGCCTGTTTGTATCACTGGAGCCCAGTAGAACAGGCGGGGTGGTGAGTAGACCTGCAGGATTGTAAAGATGGGAGACTGAGAGATCCATTCTCACAGGAACTGAAACTGACCTCAATTTAGTCGGCAACATGAATGTACTGATGTGAGGAACCTGCCCAATGGCTAATTAAAGAATTATAAAGTTAAAAGGGTTAGGTCAAGGTTAGGGTTTAAAGAATGCTATCCTTGCACTAACCGGGATGTAATGATGGCTCAGGGATTCTCCCAAATTCAATGAGTCTCCATGTCCATGAAAAGGCCAGCCATGATCATATTCAATGGTGGAGCAGGCTCGATGGGCTCAGTGGTGCACTACTGTTTCTATTTTTAAAAATTCTTAAGCTACCTGACAGCCATCCAGCAAACTTCTCCCAAACTTTATATAGAAAAATGTTAACTGATTTCACTCTGCTTGACTGTTTCTGAATATTTACATTTTCTTCTAATTTCCCACTGACATCTGGATAATTTACAGCCCCCATGATATCGTCATCTCTTTACAATGGAGATGTTGATATATATTTAGAAGTTTGTCTTTCCCTCCTGTTCAGAGCACCTGTAACAACAGTGAAACTCGTGTATTAAAGGTTTCTGATCAAGAGACCCTGCATTAGTTTGATTTGAGGGTTGGTTAGCTCACTTGGCTGGACAGCTGGCTTGTGGGACAGAGTGATAGCAACAGCGTGGGTTTAATTCCTGCACCAGCTGAAGTTACTGTGAAGGACTCTCCTCACCTTCTTCCCTCACCAGAGGCATAGTGACCCCCATGTTAAACCACCCCTGCTCTCTCTCCAGTGAGGCAGGACCCCTGTGGTCTGGTAAGGCTAGGGTGACTTTACCTTAATTTGTCAGTGATGTTTGCCTTTCACTCTGACGGATAGGGTAGTGGACAGACATGTCCATTGTCCATATGAGCAGGAGTGGGGATCAACTTCAGACTGCTGGCTTCAGTCTAACACTACACTGGTCATCTGGCCAGCTGAGCCAACCGGTATCAGCCCCCTTCCTCACACCCACTACATCCGGACTCTTGGAATTATTTTGTACTCTGCCTCTGTAACCCTAACTTTAATAACAATAATCACTGTTCCATCTGAAAATAATTGTTTCACTCTGTTAACATTGATCCAGCAAGTCATTAATGAATATTCCCCTCCCATCCTGAGTCTTCCTATAACATTTAAAAAATCAGTTCGAAAGAATGTTCAGCAAAATTAAACCTGATAAAATCCTCAGTTGAGAAACACGTTTACAGCATTTCCTAGCTCTGAGTATTGTGCTAACCATTAATAAAAATAAGTTTTTGGTAGTATGTTTTTGCTAATGACAATGTAAAGGGGTAGATTCCAGCCTGTCAGAAACCTGTACATCAGGGGTAAAGTAGCACTTCTCCCCATTTTTGGATTTTTCCTTCTGTGGGTGGTCTTATCTACTGATTTTACTTCAGTTGCCAGAATGGAACAAACAACTTCTTTTCTGTTGGAAATATCCCTTAGAAACCACCTTAAAATCTTGGATGGATGACATGACTTTAATGGAGATTTATTTGCAGAGATACAGGGGATTTTACAATAGTTGGTATTTTTAGTTCACGGGTGGTCTGGTCTATTTGCTATGTTTTGACATTCAGTGGCAAGCAACCAGATTTTTCTTGTTAAAAACATCCCTTCAAGACCAATCAGGGTAAACAAGGCTTTGGTCTGCTAAACTAGTTATTGGGGTCACTGTAAGGGCTAAGTCTTGATTTTGTATGTGAAATCGTTTCATTTGTTGAATGTCATGAATTGTTATCTGTTAAATCAGTATTTAACTGTACTTGAAATATTTGAGTCTGATTTTTATTAGGTAGTTACAAATGAATAAATATGGCAATGCCTTATAAAACATATTTATGCTTATTTGTGGATTTGTCTATTTGCAGCAGTTTCACATCCAAAATTGAAAGGTTTCTGGAAATCATTCTTAACAATCTAATGATGTTTTCTGTCTTTCCTTTTTAACCTTCTTTGACTTTGCCTGGTAGTGGGGAACAAGTGATAGAGAATTTTCAACCCAGTTTGCAACACTCTTTATAGTTTTCATTAAAATGGAAATAAAATGTTGAGAGCGATGTTAAGTGCACTGTCGATTCACTGTCAGCTATTGTAAACAATTTCAAATTGTCAAAGTCTGCTTCTCGAAGTCAAAACAAATGGTAACTTTCAGGTGAAGCCATGAAAATTGGAGGATACACAGGAAAATAGATACCTTGGAGCAGGTGTTGACCCAACTCCAGTTCAATGGCCCAGCCTCAGTGTGTTATGAGGAAGATCCTCTGACTCTGAGAAAGAAATGCTTTGTCTTGAAAGGGAACTCTCTCATTTTCAAAATATGTCCCCAGGTTTAGTCTCCTTACAAGAGGAAACATCTGCTGGTATCCAGTCTATTAAGTTTCCCAGGATCTTGTCTGTTTCAATAAGATTACTTCACATTCTTCAAAACTCCAGTAATATTGGCCTAATTTGTTCAACTTTTCTTCCTAAAATGGGCTTATGAAAGGGGATGAGTAAAGTGAGTTCTGTCTCCTCTCTCCCATTCCCGCACCCCCACAACCCAATCTACTGGGACTATCTGTTCTTCCCAGTCTGGCAGTCAAGCACACCATTGTTCTGCTATTCTCACATTCTGATCACTTAAACTGAACTAATGATATCCTTATCCTTTCTCCCCGATAACTCCCTGCTCCTGCTTCCCCCCCCATTAGTATAAATGTTGTGTCCTCCACACTTCACATCAACTCTGATGAAGAGTCATCTAGGTTTGAAACATTAGCTTGTTCTCTCTCCCTGAACGCTGACCGACACATTGTGATCGCCAACATTTTTCAGTAATGTAATACACAGCTACAGTAACACTTGCTTATTTTTATATTCAATTGCCCTTCCAGTCAACAACAACATTGCATTGACCTTCCTGATCACTTGCAGTACATGGTGATTTATGTATCAGGAAGTACAGATCCGTCTCTACCACCACATTCTGCAGTCTCCCTACCTCCTGGTGACAACTGACTTTCCTATTAATTTTGGTGTCACTGGCAAAATTATATTCAGTCCCTTCATCCCTATTACTGGTATAGGTTGTGAATAGCTGAAGTCCAAGAGGTACTGATTCCTGTGGCACATCACCATTTACAGGTCAGATAAGCCCCATTTATCCATTTTTTCCTGATACTATACTTTTTATTAGCTAACCAATCCTTAATCCATGCAAATATTTTGCCCCCTACATTTTGTGCTGTGACCTTGAGCAGAATCTATGTGACAATTTATTACATGCCTTTTGGAGTCCAAGTATACCAGATTTACAGCTGCCCATTAATGCACATGGTATGAACAGATCCAAGTGAATGTTGCTTTGCTCGAAGAGACCTGCCATTTGTGATTCCTCTTTCATAAGCCCGTTTTGGTCCTGCCAAAAGACATTGGGTTTTTTTTAAGTATTAAGTACATTAACAACACTTAAAAGGCATTTGGACAAATACATAGATCAGAACGGTTTAGAAGGATATGGGCCAAGTGCAGGGAAATTGGGTTAGAGTGGATGGACATTTTGGTCGGCATGGACCAGTTTGGGCCAAAGGGCTGTCTCTGTGCTGGAGGACTCTATGACTCTCTGTAACCTCCATGATAATGTATTCTAACCCCTTTCCTGGTAAGTGCTAAGCTTACTGGCCAATAATTCCTGCAATTTTCAATCTGCTGGGACCCTTCCGGAATCAAAGGAATTTTAGAAAACCGCTTTTATCTATATGTTACTTCTCTTCAGGCCTTAATATGGAGGTCATCTGGTCCTGAGGATTCTTCAACATTTGATCCAGTTGTTTTCCCAGAACCTTTTTTCCGAGTGGAGTGATTAATCTTCTAAGCTCATCCCTCCAAATCACTTCAAGATTTCCAATTATCTTTGGGCTGTTCCTAAGCCTTCTACTGTGAAGACAGGAGCAATATCTGTTCAATACCTCCACCATTTCCTTGTCTTTTTTCTTTTTCTTTTTTTTTTCTTTTTTTTAACAGTGTGGAAACAGGCCCTTCGGCCCAACTAGTCCACACCGACCCGCCAAAGCGCAACCCACCCATACTCCTACATTTACCCCTTACCTAACACTACGGGCAATTTAACACGGCCAATTCACCTGACCCGCACATCTTTGTCTTCTATTATCAATCGATTAGACTCATTCTCTAAAGAATCAACACTGGCTTTAGTTATTCTTTTCCTTTTCAAATACCTGTAATAACTTGTACTATGTTTTTGTTTAAAATCTCAATCACTTGTTTTCTTTCGAAACTTCTTTCTTTCTCTTTATTATCTCTCTTTTTTTTTGCTGCTATTGGATATCTGTCCAATCCTCTGGCTGACCAAATTTTGCAGGCTGGTACAGTTATGGACTAAGCCAGGCCACTCAAAACATTCTTAAGCAGGCAGTCCCAGACCATAACTTTGCAATTTGTTTCAGTAAGTGTACAGTGAAAATTACCCAGAGTAAGTTAGCTAGGTTGACTACTAGATATTAAAACAGACAGAAATGTATTCACAAAATTACACAGTGAAACACAAAGAACAGAATACAGAACCCCTATAGAATTCAGTCTATCTAAACTAGACTTAATTATGCTGTTCCAAACATACACAACAGTCCCAATAAGCAAATTCCCTTTAAAATCCAGTCTAAATGGAATACATGCTTTCATGTTGAAGTTAGAAGGAGAGATAGTTTCCATACAGCTCCCTGTTGATCTCCCAACCAGTTCAAGACCGAACTAAAACTGCTCAGCTCAGCTTTATACAGGTCACTTCTAAAACATGATCACTTTGGCCTGAAGTCTCATCTGTTTACATATAAACAAAAGGCCTCTCAAAATCTTTTTAATCTCTGGACCAAACCAGACTGATCGGATCCCGGCCCGGTTTATTACCCTTCTGAAAAAAATCAAGAAACAGCTTTTAGAAAGAAAAGGACTAGCTTTGTGACAGTACAGAGTAGTGTCAGTGACAATTTCTGCAGTTATACAGGAGCATTCAGTCCTTTTTTAACATCACATATTCTGTCCTTATTTTAGATAATTTCAATACAAATATAAAAATGCCCATATTCATATGTAAATGTTTCCTTCAGTATTGAAACCATTACAAGAATACAAGAAACAGGAGCAGTGTATTAACTGGGTGAAAGTGAGGACTGTAGATGCTAGAGATCAGAGTCAAGATTAGAATGGTTCTGAAAAAGCACAGCCGGTCAGGCAGCATCTGAGGGGCAGGAAAATTGACAATTTCCCAGCTCCTCGGATGCTGCCTGACCTCTTGTGCTTTTCCAGCACCACTCTAATCTTGGCAGTATACCAACTATTCAACTTGTTCCACTATTCAATACCATCAGTATTGATCTTGACCTTTAACTCCGTTTTCCTGCCCACTCTCCATATCTCTCCTTTCAGTGGTGGCATTGTAGCATGTGGGTTGTAGTAAGCAATGGGATGTTTTAGTGTGTGGAAGGGACCATTAGAAGGGCCATAGGAACAGGTTGTGTCTGGACCCTGCACCAGGATCATTGTGATGAAGCTGACCTGAAAAGCATTTCAAATGCAGAGTGGCAACAGTCGAGGTGATTATCTGTACCTAGTCCAAGTCTGTATTGCTTCTTGGGGATACAACTCTGGGTGTAATTCAACAATTCATTTTGCATTGAGTTTCCAACTGTGAATGGAGGGAAATAATTGTATTTGGGAAAGGCAGTGATTAATAGAATCATCAGTCATAGGGTGATAGTATGTGGTCTAATTATGTTATAATAATTAAAAAAAAACTTTCGTTGACTTTGGATAAGATTGTGAAATGCCAATCTCTATGCTGATGATTTCTTCCTTTCAAATTTCTGCTAACGTTAGCAAATGGCGTTTTTAAAAAAGAAGTCAATAATTCTTGTTTTCCGTATACAAAAGCACTCTTCTGAGTTCTTTGCTGTAAATCCTGAGGATGTCACAATTACAGCATTTAAAAGGTATCTGAATGGGTTTATGAATAGAAAGGGTTTAGAGGGATATGGGCCAAGTGCTGGCAAATGGGATTAGATTATGTAAGATATCTGGTCGGCATGGAACCAAAGGGTCTGTTTCCATGTTGTACATCTCAGTGACTCTATTCTTACCCTCGAATGAGCTGTGCTGTCCTTTCCCTCGGTCCGGTCTGTAATCCATTTAAATGCAACGTATCATCATGTGCTGATCAATATGTACTCAGAAGTACATACTATCAATTCATTAGCTGGTGACTGCTCTGTGAAATCAAGGGATATCATAATTCTTCACATCTTGGTGTTCCTTGCTTAACAATTGAACTGCAGCCTAAATAATGACATCATTCAACATCATTGACTTATCAGTAATTATACTTGCGAAGTCAAAAGATTCAGTCTGGGTGTATCCTTTGTAATTATGGGTTAAAACCAACAAGGTAAAAACAATGACTGCAGATGCTGGAAACCAGTTTCTGGATCAGTGGTGCTGGAAGAACACAGCAGTTCAGGCAGCATCCAACGTGCAGCGAAATCGTCGTTTCGGGCAAATGCCCTTCATCAGGAATAAAGGCAGTGAGCCTGAAGCGTGGAGAGATAAGCTAGAGGAGGGTAGGGGTAGGGAGAAAGTAGCATAGAGTACAATGGGTGAGTAGGGGAGGGGATGACGGTGATAGATCAGGGAGGAGGGTGGAGTGGATAGGTGGAAAAGAAGATAGGCAGGTAGGACAAGTCATGGGAACAGTGCTGAGCTGGAAGTTTAGAACTAGGGTGAGGTGGGGAAGGGGAAATGAGGAAACTGTTGAAGTCCACATTGATGCCCTGGGATTGAAGTGTTCCGAGGCAGAAGATGAGGCATTCTTCCTCCAGGAGTCTGGTGGTGAGGGAGCGGTGGTAAAGGAGGCCCAGGACCTCCATGTCCTTGGCAGAGTGGGAGGGGGAGTTGAAATGTTGGGCCACGGGGCGGTGTGGTTGATTGGTGCGGGTGTCCCGGAGATGTTCCCTAAAGCGCTCTGCTAGGAGGTGCCCAGTCTCCCCAATACAGAGGAGACCGCATTGGGAGCAACGGATTCAATAAATGATATTAGTGGATGTGCAGGTAAAATTTTGATGGATGTGGAAGGCTCCTTTAGGGCCTTGGATAGAGGTGAGGGAGGAGGTGTGGGCACTGGTTTTACAGTTCCTGCGGTGGCAGGGGAAAGTGCCAGGATGGGAGGGTGGGTCTAGGGGTGCGTGGACCTGACCAGGTAGTCATGGAGGGAACGGTCTTTGCGGAAGGCGGAAAGGGGTGGGGAGGGAAATATATCCCTGGTGGTGGGGTCTTTTTGGAGGTGGCGGAAATGTCGGCGGATGATTTGGTTTATGCGAAGGTTTGCAGGGTAGAAGGTGAGCACCAGGGGCGTTATGGTTGGAGGGGTGGGGTCTGAGGGCAGACGTGCGGGATGTGGATGAAATGCATTGGAGGGCATGTTTAACCACGTGGGAAGGGAAATTGCAGTCTCTAAAGAAGAAGGCCATCTGGTGTGTTCTGTGGTGGAACTGGTCCTCCTGGGAGCAGATACAGCGGAGGCGGAGGAATTGGGAATACAGAATGGCATTTTTGCAAGAGGTAGGGTGGGAAGAGGTGTAATCCAGGTAGCTGTGGGAGTCGCCTGGTTTGTAAAAAAGGTCAATGTCAAGTCGGTCGTCATTAATGAGATGGAGAGGTCCAGGAAGGGGAGGGAGGTGTCAGAGATGGTCCAGGTAAATTTAAGGTCAGGGTGGAATGTGTTGGTGAAGTTGATGAATTGCTCAACCTCCTCGCGGGAGGGTTTAAACTAATTCAGCAGAGGAATGGGAACTTAAACTGTAGTTCCGGTGTCTAGGCGGTTGAGAGTAGTGAGGTCAGAAATGAGGTTTCAAGGTTGCAAGAGTTCACCAGTAGGCAGGAAGATGGTTTGAAGTATGTCTACTTCAATGCCAGAAGCATTCGGAATAAAGTGCGTGTATGTGCAGTGTAGGTTGGTACCTGGGATTTCGATGTTGTGGCCGTCTCTGAGACATGGATAGGCAGGGACAGGAATGGTTGTTGCAGGTTCCGGGATTTAGATGTTTCAGTAAAATAAAGAGAAGATGGTAAAAGAGGGGGTGTGTGGCATTATTAGACAAAGACAATATTATGTTGGCAGAAAGGACATTTGAGGACTTGTCTATTGAGGTAGTATGGGCTGAGGTTAGAAATAGGAAAGGAGAGGTCACCCTGTTGGGAGTGTTCTATCGGCCTCCAAAGAGTTCCAGAAATGTGGAGGAAAGGATAACAAAGATAATTCTGGATAGGAGCGAGAGTAACAGGGTAGGTGTTATGGGGGACTTTAACTTTCCAAATATTGACTGGAAATACTGTAGTTCGAGTACTTTAGGTGGGTCAGTTTTTGTCCAATGTATGTTTCCTAGCACAGTATGTGGGCAGGCCAACAAGGTGTGAGGCCACATTGATTTGGTACTGGCTAATGTACCTGGCCAGGTGTTAGATTTGGAGATAGGTTAGCACTTTAGTGATTGTGACCACAATTTGATTATGTTTACTTTGATGATGGAAAGCGATGTATATATACCGCAGGGTAAGAGTTATTGATGGGGGAAAAGGCAATTATGATGCAATTAAACAAGATTTAGGATGCATAGGATGGAGAAGGAAACTGCAGGGGATGGGCACAATTGAAATGTGGAGCTTATTCAAGGAACAGCTAATACATGTCCTTGATAATTATTTACCTATCAGGCAGGGAGGAAGTGGTTGAGTGAGGGAGCTGTGGTTTAATAAGGCAGTTGAATCTCTTGTCTAGAGAAAGAAGAAGGCTTATGTTAGAATGTGATGTGTTAGGACACTTGAGAGTTTGTAAGTTAGCCAGAAAACACCTAAAGAGAGAACCAAGAAAAGCCAGGAGGGACATGAGAAGTCATTGGCGGATAGGATCAATGAAAACAGGTATATCAGGATTAAAAGAATGACTAGAGAATTATTAGGGCCAATCAAGGATAGTAGTGGGAAGCTATGTGTGGAATCCGAGGAGATAGAGGAAGTACAAAATGACTATTTTTCTTCAGTATTCACACTGGAAAAAGACAATGATGTCAAGGGGAATATTGAGATACAGGCTACTAGATTGGACGGGATTGAGGTTCACAAGGAGGAGGTGTTAGAAATTCTGGAATGTGTGAAGATAGTTAAGTTCCCTAAGGTGGATAGGATTTATCCTAGGATTCTCTGGGAAGCCAGAGAGGAGATTTCCAAGCCTTTGACTTTGATCTTTGCATTGCCATTTTCTACAGGAATGGTGCCAGAAGACTGGAGGATAGCAGATGTCCCCTTGTTCAAGAAGGGGAGTAGAGGCAACCTGGTAATTATAGACCAGTGAGCCTCACTTCGGTTGTGGGTAAAGTGTTAGAAAAGGTTATAAGCGATAGGATTTATAATTGTCTAGAAAGGAATAAGTCGATTGGGGATTGTCAACATGGTTTTGTGAAGGGTAAGTCGTGACTCACAAACCTTATTGAGCTCTTTGAGATGATGACCAAACAGGTGAGTGAGGGTAAAGCGGTTGATGTTTTGTATATGGATTTCAGCAAGGCGTTTGATAAAGTTCCCCAGGGAACTTTTCTATTGTAGAAAATACATAGGAGAGGCATGGAATTGAGAGTGATTTGGCGGTTTGGATTAGAAATGAGCTAGCTGAAAGAAGACAGAGGGTGGTGATGGATGGGAAATGTTCATCCTGGAGTTCAGTTGCTAGTGGTGTACCACAAGGATCTGTTTTGGGGCCACTGCTGTTTGTCATTTTTATAAATGACCTGGATGAGGACAGGAGAAGGATGGGTTAGTAAATTTGTGGATGACACTAAGGTCGGTGGAGTTGTGGATAGTGTCGAATGATGTTGTAGGTTTCAGAGGGACATAGATAAGCTGCAGAACTGGGCTGAGAAGTGGCAAATGGAGTTTAATGTGGAAAAGTGTGAAGTGATTAACTTTGGAAGGAGCAACAGGAATAGAGAGTACTTGGCTAATGGTAAGATTCTTAGTAGTGTGGATGAGTCGAGAGATCTCAGTGTCCATGTGCATAGATTCCTGAAAGCTGCCACCCAGGTTGTTAAGAAGACATACAGTGTGGTAGCTGTTATTGGTAGAGGGATTGAGTTTCAGAGTCATGAGGCCATGCTGCAGCTGTACAAAATTCTGGTGCAGTTGCACTTGGAGTATTGTGTACAGTTTTGGTCACTGCATTATAGGAAGGATGTGAAAGCTTTGGAAAGGGTTACATAGGACATAGAACATAGAAAAGTACAGCACAGCACAAACCCTTTGGCCCACGATGTTGTGCTGAGACTTAATCGTAATGTAAAATATAGTAACTTAACCTCTGCACCCCTCAACTCACTGCTATCCATGTGAATGTCCAGCAGTCACTTAAATGTCCCCAATGACTCTGTTTCCATCACCACAGCTGGCAACGCATTCCATGCATTCACAACTCTCTGCGTAAAGAACCTACCTCTGACATCTCCTTTATACCTTCCTCCTAATATCTTTAAACTATAACTTCTCATACCAGTCCTGCCCTGGGGAAAAGTCTCTGGCTATTGATTCTATCTATTCCACTTTGTACACCTCAATCAGGTCTCCTCTCTTCCTCCTTCTACAGATAGAAAAGTCCGAGCTTATTTTACCTTTCTTCATATGGCAAGCCTTCCAGTAAACCTTCTTTGCACCCTCTCCAAAGCCTCTGTATTTTTCCTTTAGTAGGGTGACCAGAACTGGACGCAATATTCCAAGTGGAGGATATTTACTGGGCTGTTGTTGGGTATGGAGGGAAGGTCTTATGAGGAAAGGTTGAGGGACATGAGGCTGTTTTCGTTAGAGAGAAGAAGCTTGAGAGGTGACTTAATTGAGACAGTTACTTAGAATGGACAATGAGAGCCTTTTTCCTCAGATGATGATGGCTTGCACAAGGAGATGTAGCTTTAAATTGAAGGGTGATAGATATAGGCCAGAGGTCAGAGGTAGTTTCTTTACTCAGTATTAGGAGTGTGGAATGCACTGCCTGCCACAGTAGTAGACTCACCAACTTTCAGGGCATTTAAGTGGTCATTGGATAAACATATGGCTGAAAATGGATTAGTGTCGGGTAGAGGGCTTCAGATTGAATCCACAGGTCAACGCAAAATCGAGGGCTGTAGGGTCTGTACCACGCTGTAATGTTCTATGTTCTATGCCTGCTTCGCACCTTCCCTGTACCTGTTGCTCTCCCATCCCCACTCTGCCTGCAGCTTTGTGGCTTGCACTTTAGGAATTGTGCTATCCTTCAGCCTCAGTGATGTTACGACATGGGGTAAGCCCTCCTGCTTAATTTAAAACCAGCAACACAGAAAAGATTTATCCCATGCAGTAATTTGTAAAGATTCAAGTGGCTAAGAACTATTTAAAGTAAAAATTAACAACTTTATTTTTTAAAGTATAACAGAGAATAATTAACCAACCACTATTTACAATTTCTTTCTCTAACCTATCTGTTATCTTCCCTTTTATAATACTAGTCCGATAAAACTCCAATTAAAATTTACAAAACAACACTTGTTATCTCAAAACTAGGCAGCTGGAGGTCTTTGTCTTTGGATCTTCCTTTCTCCTTGTTAGGAATTTCTGTGTCACAGGTTACTGATCAAAAAGGTACTTGTAAGAGAGAGCTATTTTCGAGCATTCTGTTTACATGCTGGGAGGTGGCTGTTCTCCTCTCAACTGTTCAATTTTCCCCAATCTTATACTCCAGAGCATTGAATTGTGTCATTGGCTTTTAAGATTGTCAATATACTCAATTCAATCTTGACTGGAGTTTGATATGTTTCGGATATAATTTAAACTGATTGGCCGAATTCAAATTTGTTTTTTGTCTCCAAACAATGAACTAATCGAATGATTTGACTCAATGTTACATTGTTACCATTTTTGAGTACCCTTGGTGGTGTGTCTGGTAGTTCTGCTGCTTTTAACTCTCTTAAAAGTATACCCACATCTTCATAAAAGTGATGTATCTCTGTGCTTCCAGCCATTACTCCAATTCTAATGCTCATTGCTTGAGCTGTTTGAACTGGCCACACGCCCTGCACATGTGGTCATCCAGCCTGCCAGAACATTGAGGAATTTGCAGGTGCTGTAGATGATACCATTTGGGGAATGGGCTCCTGCTGTATTGACTTAACTCTAAATAACCTTTAGCTTTTTCTTTGCAGTAGTCTTAAACATAACTCTTACCGTATGCAAAAAGCTGAAAACATTGAGGCAAAAAGTACTGAAAGATATTCAGCCTCTTGCTACACTTAATAGTGATCTGTGAATATGTTTGTATAAATTATTTATGTGCGTTCAAATTGTGTTCAAATATAACCACATTATTGTAATGTTATCAACTTACAGATCATTAGTGGCATATTTCCACAAATATCTAAGCCAAAGTTTTGTTTTCAAATTGAAACTAAACCACGTTCGAGATGGTCGTTGTAGCCTCTGCATCATAGGGTTCAGATTAAAGTCTAGGTCCTAGGATTGAGCACAAATTCGAGGATGATGCTCCATTGCAATATAGAGGGAATGCTGCATCATCCCCTGGATGAGCTCTTAAACCAAACCATAGTTAGCTGCTTGAGTGAATGGAAAATATCCCATGGCCTTGTTTCAAAGACCAGTGGAGCTATTCGAGGTGTTCTGTGCAATGATGATCAACTAATCAACATCGCCCATCAGATTGTCTAATGATGATCACATTGCCGAGTTTACTGTCACATTTCCAACATTGCAACAATGTCTACATTTCAAAAGTAGTCTAGATTAGAGTGGTGCTGGAAGAGCACAGCAGGTCAGGCAGCATCCGAGGAGCAGGAAAATCGACATTTCGGGCAAAATCCCTTCATCAGGAATGAAGGCAGAGAGTTTCCAGAGTGGAGCGATAAATGGAAGGGGATGGGGCTGGGGAGAAGGTAGCCAAGAGTGCAATAGGTGGCTGGGGTGGGGATGAAGGTGATAGGTCAGACAGGAGGGTGGAACGGATAGGTGGGAAGGAAGATTGGCAGGTAGGACAGGTCATGGGGATGGTGCTGAGCTGGAAGGTTGGATCTGGGGTAAGGTGGGAGGAGGGGAAATGAGGAAACTGGTGAAGTCCACATTGATGCCCTGGGGTTGAAGTGTTTCAAGGCAGAAGCTGAGGTGTTCTTCCTCCAGGCTTCGGATGGTGAGGGAGTTGTGGTGGATGAGGTCCAGGACCTGCATGTCCTCAGCAGAGTGGGAGGATGGGGTGCGGGGTGTGGGGGGGTGACATGTTTGGCCACGGGGCAGTGTTCCAGAGATGTTCCTTGAAGTGAAGGCATCCAGTCTCCCCAATGTAGAGGAGACTGCATCGGGAGCAATGGATACAGTGAATGATGTGTGTGGAAGTGCAGGTAAAAGTTTGATGAATATGGAAGGCTCTTTTGGGGTCTTGGATGGAGGTGAGGGAGGAGGTGTGGGCACAGGTTTTGTAATTCCTGCAGTGGCAGGGGAGGGTGCCAGGATGGGAGGGTGGGTTGTAGGGGGGCGTGGACCTGACCAGGTAGTCACGGAGGGAACGGTCTTTGCAGAAGGTGGAAAGGGGTGGGGAGGGATCCGTTTGGAGGTGGCGGAAATGCTGGCGGATGATGCAGTTAATGCGAAGGTTGGTAGGGTGGAAGGTGAGGACCAGGGGCGTTCTGTCCTTGTTATGGTTGGAGGGGTGAGGTTTGAGGGCGGAGGTGCAGGGTGGGGATGAGATGTGTTGGAGGCATCTTCAACCACGTAGGAAGGGAAATTGCGGTCTCTAAAGAAGGAGGCCATCTGTTGTGTTCTGTGGTGGAACTGGTCCTCCTGGGAACAGATTCAGATACAGTGGAGGTGGAGGAATTAAGAATACGGGGATGGCATTTTTACAGGAGGTAGGTTGGAAAGTACTTCATTTTCATTAAAGGTGATTTGGGACTCTCTGAGGTCATGAAAAGTGCTATTTAAATGCAGTTTTTTTGTCATCTTTTTTTCTTTTCCTCTGTACCTACTGTGAAAAATGACTTTACACTTGGGTAAAGATGTTTTTCATGACTGATATTAGACTAGATTGTGAAATTTCCACTGTTTTTTAACATAAAAAGTGGACAAACCTACACAACACTAAGCAAGTTCAGGCAGGTTTGAATTAGTTCATTGGTAATGTTGCAGTTGCCCAGATTATTGGAATTGGGGAATTGGTGGATTGTGATTATTTTTAACAAATGGTATCAATAAAAATCTTAATGCACAAGCAAAACAAAGTAGTATTGCTTTGGTTTTAATGAATCAACTGTTACTTTTCACTTTGACTTTGAACAAATTTGTTTAGCACAACTTGTTGCAGGCAATGAATTCACTTGCAAGCAAAATATATCAGCTCATTTAAATGCTTATTAAAAACAAAATGTTTCGCAAATGCAAGAAAATGGCACATTAAGCAGAGGAACATTCTGCTGGATATATAAGTCCAGACTTAATGAAGCACGCATCACCATTCTGATAGACAATGTTTTGAATTATATCACGAAAATTATTAAAAACTCCATGAATTCCCTCACTGAACAGTGAGGAAGATGAAATGGGAGGTGACAGCCTGTAAAGTGAAGGTCAAGAGGACTAAGAAGAGCTGTCAGATGCCATCCACTGGCATGAGAATGGCAGGACCTTTCTTCAGAGAGATATTAAAGAACTGCAAGGAAAATCAAGTTGAAAATCACAACGTAAGGTTATAGTCCGACAGATTGATTTGGAAGTACAAGCTTTCGGAGCGCTGCTCCTTCGTCAGGTAGCTAGTGACAACCTGATGAAGGTGCAGCCCTCCAAAAGCTTGTAATTCCAAATAACCCTGTTTGACTATAACCTGATGTTGTGTGATTTTTAGCTTTATCCAACACCGGCATCTCCATATCAAGGAAAATGAAGACAGATTAGTTCCAGAAAATGTCATCTCTGAGTTCATAATCCCTTCTTCTTCCGGATTTGGTAGTTTCTGATGAATTGAGATGTGATTGCAACCTTCAAAGAAAAGGCCAATAGACAGGTCAGTGATAAATTATTGGAGTCATAGTTTATATTAAGGTGAATGCAGTTAATTCTCAACAAAGTACATTCAATCCCATTGGCAGCTTTTTCTGACGGTAAATTTTGTATTTTTAGAAAAACATTGGTCAGATTTATAACTTGAAACTCAAAATTTGAATCGTCATTTGTTAAATGCAACTCTGTCTACAATCTGCATTATTCATTGGGATTTCAGTCAAGTGTTAGTAGCTACACAATTTGTGCATTTAAATGAGTTGTGAAGTTAATTATGTTGCAACTTAACGAATTAATTTTTTTTGTAAGTCTGCCAACATACGGGGCAATATTAATTATTTGCCACGTGATCAACATCAAGGATTTAGGAAGTCATGTGCCATAACTGACAAATTTTCAGGTGGATTTGTCAGCCTCAACTAATGAAGAAGACAATATTTTTATGTTGCTCATGAGACTGATAATGATGGAAGACAAATATAAGAGCATCATGGCTAGTGTATTTAAAGTATGTGTTTGAGGAGAAGGCAAAAGATAGGGTCATCACTGCCTCCCCATTTTTATCTTCCATTTGATGGAGTTTAGAGGGATGAGGTGGGATCTGATTGAAACTTCCAAAATACTGGGATGCCTGGATAGAGTGGACAAAGAGATGTTTCTATTAGTAGGAGAAACTAGGATCTGAGGGCACAGCTTCCTTCAGAACTGAAATGAGGAGGAATTTCTTCAGCCTCAGGGTGCTAATTGGTGCCAAGTCATTGCTGCAGAAGGCTGCTGAGGCCAAGTCATTGAGTGTATTTAAGGTGGAGTTGGATAGAGTTTTGTTTGGGAAGGAGATTATAAGGAAAAGGCAGGAGAATCGGGTTGCAAATGTGTTGCTGGTCAAAGCACAGCAGGCCAGGCAGCATCTCAGGAATCGGGTTGACAATATATCAGTGATGGTCAAATGGCAGAGCAGATTCGATGGGCCAAATGGTCTAATCTTGTTTTGTCATTTATATAAGTGATTTGGATGCGAGCATTAGAGGTATGGTTAGTAAGTTTGCAGATGACACCAAATTGGAGGTGTAGTGGACAGCGAAGAGGGTTACCTCAGAT
The DNA here is from genome assembly GCF_020745735.1 of Hemiscyllium ocellatum. NCBI lineage: Eukaryota > Metazoa > Chordata > Chondrichthyes > Orectolobiformes > Hemiscylliidae > Hemiscyllium > Hemiscyllium ocellatum. The sequence continues at coordinate 140,092,527 of NC_083403.1, read as the reverse complement.
TACAATGGGATCTTGATCAGATGGGCCAATGGGCTGAGAAGTGGCAGACGGAGTTTAATTCAGATAAGTGTGTGGTGATTTTGGGAAAGCAAATCTTAGCAGGAATTATACACTTAATGGTAAGGTCCTAGGGAGTGTTGCTGAACAAAGAGACCTTGGAGTGCAGGTTCATAGCTCCTTGAAAGTGGAGTTGCAGGTAGATAGGATAGTGAAGAAGGCGTTTGGTATGCTTTCCTTTTTTGGTCAGAGTATTGAGTACAGGAGTTGGGAGGTCATGTTGTGGCTGTACAGGACATTGGTTAGGCCACTGTTGGAATATTGCGTGCAATTCTGGTCTCCTTCCTATCAGAAAGATGTTGTGAAACTTGAAAGGGTTCAGAAAAGATTTACAAGGATGTTGCCAGGGTTAGAGGATTTGAGCTACAGGGAGAGGCTGAACAGGCTGGGGCTGTTTTCCTTAGAGCATCGGAGGCTGAGGGGTGACTCTATAGAGATTTACAAAATTATGAGGGGCATGGATAGGATAAATAGAAAAAGCCTTTTCCCTGGGGTGGGGGTGTCCAGAACTAGACGGCATAGGTTTAGGGTGAGAGGGGAAAGATATAAAAGAGACGTGGGAGCAACTTTTTCACACAGAGGGTGGTACGTGTATGGAATGAGCCGCCAGAGGATGTGGTGGAGGCTGGTACAATTGGAACATTTAAGAGGCATTTGGATGAGTATATTAATAGGAAGGGTTTGGAGGGATATGGGCCGGGTGCTGGCAGGCGGGACAAGATTGGGTTGGGATATCTGGTTGGCATGGACGGGTTGGACGGAAGGGTCTGTTTCCATGCTGTACATCTCTATGACTCTATGTCTTATGGTCTTTTGGTCAAACTGTTTCCTAATTCTTAAATAGCAAAAATACAGGATTTTAGGAATTAGATTTGATGTTTAGGAAATCATTAATCTCATAATATTTATAATACAATCCTCCACACTTAAAACCCACTTCAAGCATCTAACCTGAACTTTTATTAACTTAAACGTATAATGTTTCAGGATAATTAGGTATACAAATTCTTGCTTTAATAATGGAAGTAGAGAAAATAAATTTATCACAATGATTTTTGGGCAAAATGTATGTGTTTTGTTTTTAATGAAATGCTTCCTTCAAAATGTTCCATATTTCGTTCAGATATTGAAATATCTTTCAAGGTTAAGTTGCCTGCATCTAGGATTTGTATATATTATCTCATTAGTATTTGATCTAAGAGAGGACAGAAGTGTTTTGGATCGTGTTGACCAATTTTGTCGTCTCAGCTGACTGTATAAGATCCTGTTGCACCATTTAAAAGAATAAGGAGCTCTGCCATTGTTCTGGTTAATGTTCATCTCTCAGTCAACATTATCGACTTGTTGGAGTAAATTACTGCAGATGCTGCAATCTGTACTGGAGATCACAGTAGGTCAGGCAGCATCCATGGACAGTCACCGAGAGTTGAAATGTGAGCTTGCTGTCTCTCCATGGATGTTACCTGACCCACTGTGATCTCCAACATTTCTTGTTTCATTATCTAATTGTTGTCTGTGGGAGCTTGCTATACTCCAATTGCCTGTGTTTCTGTCTCAATTAGAATAGTTAGTTGGACATCAAGTAATTAACTGGGAGGAGAAAGTGAGGTCTGCAGATGCTGGAGATCAGAGCTGAAAATGTGTTGCTGGAAAAGCGCAGCAGGTCAGGCAGCATCCAAGGAACAGGAGATTCGACGTTTCGGGCATAAGCCCTTCTTCAGGAAGAAGGGCTTATGCCCGAAACGTCGAATCTCCTGTTCCTTGGATGCTGCCTGACCTGCTGCCCTTTTCCAGCAACACATTTTCAGATCAAGTAATTAACTGGCTATATTGTGTTACAGGAGCACAATGTAACTCTGTGTAAATTAGTCTATTCATGATTTAAATAACTCAGTGGCGTTGCCTCAAAATTTACAGCTGGAAATTATTGCTGAATGAGTACACACTAGTTTTTAAGCAGAATTATCTACTGCATTTAAGTTAAAAGTAATCATGCCTTAATTAAAAGAGTACATAAGGGAATGCAGTTTTGAACATTTTAAATGTTCAGTCACTGTTATGGTCAACAGTAATAGCTGCAGCACGTTCAAAAAATGGACTGCATTCCTCGTGTAGCCACACATTAAGTATTAACGACAACAACAGAAGTTACTGAGAAAACTCAGCAGGTTTAACAACATCTGTAGAGAGAAATCAGAGTTAACATTTCTGGTCCAGTAACCCTTCCTCAGAACTGATGGCAGCTCGGAAATGTTGGATTTTATGCAGAAGATAGGGCAGAGGAAGGGGAAGGGAGTAAATATTAGATCCCTCTCAATATGTACAGAGCTGATAGTGGGGAATTCAAAACTGGTAAATACATTAAATATCAAGGGGTAGGATCAGATTGTCTCTTACTGGTGATGGTCAGAGTCTGTCGTTTGCACCTTCTGGATGTTGTCTAGAATTTGTTGCATTTGAACATGAGTCGTGAATGTTAATTTATGTTAATAATAGGGTATTATTAACATAATTGTGCAATCATCAGCAAACATCCCCAATTCTGACCTTATGACAGAGGGACGGTCATTGATGAAGCAGCTGAAGATGGTTGGGCCTAGGACACTACCCTGAGGAACTCCTGCAGAGATGTCTTGGAGCTGAGATGACTGACCTACAATAACCACAACCATCTTCCTGTGTGTCAGGTATGACTCCAACCAGAGGGGAATTCGTTCCCTGACACCAATTGATTCCAGTTTTGCCAGGGCTCCTTGATATCTCATGCAACCTTGATGTCAAGGGCTGTCACTGTCACCTCCCTGCCTGCTGGAGCAGATGATGGAGTGACTGAGGGTGTGCTGTTGATATTGGAAGAACCAGTAGGGGGCATGGGATGTAATCAGTGCAATGGGTTTGGTAAGATACAATAAGAAATCCTGCTCGGCCTTGCAGTGAAAAACCCCCCAAAATCACAACACAACCAACACTTAGACTCAGCCTACAGATACACACACACAAAATATTATTGTTCCGAACTCTTTTTGAATAATACAACAATATTGCATACCAACTGATCCACAATCTCAGGACTTAATGATTTAACCAACTCCTCCCTACCTTTTATCTTAGACCTATCGCATTTCCAATGCCCCTCCCCCAAGTCCCTCCTCCCTACCTTTTATCTTAGCCTGCTGGACACACTTTCCTCATTCCTGAAGAAGGGCTCATGCCCAAAACTTCGAATCTCCTGCTCCTTGGATGCTGCCTGACCTGCTGCACTTTTCCAGCAACACATTTTCAGCTCTGATCTCCAGCATCTGCAGTCCTCACTTTCTCCTTAACCAATTTATAGTCAGCCATGTCCACTTCTTTTACTTTTAATTATTATCCACCAAAATTAATGAAAAGTTGACTATTATTACTGCAGGAGAAAGTGAGGACTGCAGATGCTGGAGACCAGAGTTGAAAATGTGGTGCTGGAAAAACACAGCAGGCCAGGCAGCATCTGAGGAGCTTCTCGGATGCTGCCTGGCCTGCTGTGTTTTTCCAGCACCACATTTTTCAACTATTATTACTGCAGCCCATTATTGTCACATTTTCCATGCTGTAAGCAGTCTGTTGGTTTTGCATTAATTACAGCATCATGGTGTATTTAAGTGCTTTCTAGCATGTAGGTTAGTGAGTCAAATTAATAAAAACTGTGGATGCTGGAATTCAGAAATAAATAGCAGAAATTGCTAGAAATGCTCAGCAACTCTGGCAGCAACTGTGGAGAGAAATCAGAGTTAATGTTTCAGGTCCAGTGACCCTTCAGGACCGGACTCAAAACATTAACTCTGATTTCTCTCCACAGATGCTGCCAGACCTGCCGAGTGTTTCCATCAGTTTCTGTTTTTGAATCAAGTTAATACCCTACTGTTAACATAAATACAGTGACCCAAAACTATCAACAAGGAATCAATGCAGAATGTATTTCTGGTTCGAAGTATGATTGGTATCACTGGCAATGGATGTTTAGATATTTCAACGTGATTTTTATTGAATTATTTGACCCATCAAAAGATGAAAAGTAATTCCTGGCAACAGGGACACCTTGATGTCAAGGGTCTGATATGTGTGAAGTCAAGCTGACTCTCAGAGTGGAAGTCTTATCACTGTTGGCTGCAGATCATATTTTTCCTGTATGGTATAGCAGGGGAGGGCGTAAAACCTCCATGCTGAAAACCTAGCCTCAGTGGGGCCTTTTGGAATTGGTGAACAAAGCTGGAAACCTGAAACAGAATCAGAAATTGCTGGAGAAACTCAGCAGGTCTGGCAGCATCTGTGGAGAGAGAGAAAGCAGAGTTAATGTTTTAGGTCCACTGACCCTTTTGAAGAATTTCAGATTTTCTTTTCAAATCAGTGCTGAGATTAAAAAAAACAGATCCCAAATTTCAATGCGCTTAACTCTGCGAGACAGTTACATTTTTATGAAGATAAACTCTGTTTATGGAAAAAAAACGGAACCAACTGCTGATTGCTACTCGTTTATAGAAACAAAAAGAGAATCTGATCCATACTTGAGATTGTTATTTCCCAAGGGCTATTAATACAACTGAGGTTATTATGAATGTTTAGCTGAGTTTCAAAAGCAACAAAAATACATTTATTTCAGCCAGACTGAGTTCACATTTTATTTGACAGTTTAACAACAGTTATGAAATAAGCTGTATTGATGGAGTTACTGAATAGAAATTTGATCTTATAACTGTTTACTCAATCAAGTGGATTTGAAATCTATCAATGAGTTTCTTTAAATGGGAGGTTTGTTTACATCGAGTGTGTATAGGTGAGCGTGCTATGTGAGAGTTAGATGCTGACTTCATTGATCTCCATCAGGCTCCTGAAGTTTTCTCATGGTGGATAAATGCCTGGGGAGGTGGCACAGGCATAGGACGTCATATGGATGATGTGTTGAGGGCAACAGGGATATATGAGGAAGTACAGTTGTGTTGGTATGACAAGGACATGGAGAGGGCACAAGGTGTAGATTTAGGTGTGAGAAAATTTGAAAGGTGAGGGCTTGTCAGCTTTTCAGACAACAAGGATAGAGTCACAGATAACTGAACCGGCTTGATTCAACAGTATTTCTGTCTCTCCAGACTGAAAATTACAAGGGCCCCTGAGTTAAGAATTTTTCTGACTTAGGCTACCCACCTTGGTAGTAAAAATCTGGACCCCAGTATCAATATTTCCAGATTAGATGGAAAGCAAATTTGAAGTCAAGGGAAGATCCCTTTAATTTGCTTCAGCAATGATTTCTCACTGCATCTTTATGGTTTCCTTCAGTTTATGCTGGGTCATCAATAGATTTGCTGATGGGTTTACCCTCTCTGGAAGATTGTTGAAGGTACCTAAGCTCATTCCGTTGTTGAAATTACCGAAACTTGTGTTCTTTGCCAGGTAAAAACAATGACTGCAGATGCTGGAAATCAGATTCTGGATCAGTGGCGCTGGAAGAGCACAGCAGTTCAGGCAGCATCCAACGAGCAGCGAAATCGACATTTCGGGCAAAAGCTCTTCATTCGATTTTGCTGCTCCTTGGATGCTGCCTGAACTACTGTGCTCTTCCAGCATCACTAATCCAGAATTATGTTCTTTGCCACCAACCCAGAGAAGAAATTGCATATGATTATTGTTACAGTAATTTCCCTGGAACAGATCAGTAGTGTGCTAATCTGCTGAGGGCCCTCAGCTGAAAACAATGATGTGATTAGAGTTTTCCACCAAGCAATCTTTATTTCTAAACTGTCACTCCACCTCTGAAGATATGTCATGCATAAAACTTTGAGACATCTTGGTATGCAAGGTGCAAAGTAATTGCAAACATTTACATGGGTTTTGCAATATTAATGACAGTGCAACTGATAGCAACTTCTGGGATCATATTTTCACCCACTCAAAACTCATTCACTGCCATTAAGATAAAAATCAGGCACCCCACCCCCAGCATCTCTGCATGAGCATTTAAATGTTGACATCCAGAAATCCCTGTCAGCAATTCTATGCTTCTCCAGAGGATATATTACTGAGGCAAACAATTAGAAAGCATTGAGCTAACAAGAGCTTCCATTTCTACGCGTGTTGCATACAACTGCACTGGATTGTACACATGTACAAAGTTCTTAGTCACTTTTTAAAGAATTTCTTATAGTTGTTGAATGCTAAATGTCTGGTTTATTTTAAAATAAAAGGCATGTTATCACATTTTTGAGAGTGTGTTTAGGATATTTTAGCTTCTACCTTAATCCCAGATGTATGTGGGATTCTGAAGAAGGGTCATAGCACCAGAAACTCTGTCTCTCTCCACAGAAGCTGCAGGCCTGCTGAGTTTCTCTAGCAATTTCTGTTTCTCTTTCAGATTTCCAACATCTGCTGTTCTTTTTGTCTGCTGTTGCTGTATGTCCACACTGTATTTCACTATCTACCAATTTCCAAAATTCTGGATGAAGACATTTAGTGTCTTTGAGAATACCTCAATGTGACTGTTCAGTCCAGGGGGTTAACTCTGGTTCCATGGTGAGTGCAGGATGGCATACCAGGAGCAACTGTGGGGCAGTTACCAAACAGGACTGCTTGCATGCAAACAGCATGAGCAGCAAGTGATTATGGAATTGTTTAGCTCTCTCTATCACTTGCTGCTCATGTAGTTGTCACATCCAGTTGTGAATGGTGGTGGACGATTAAACAACACAGTGGAGGACGGGGGTCCACAAATATCCCCATCCTCAATGATGAGAGAGCCAAGCACATCAGAGCAAATGATCAGGCTGAAGAATTCATGGCAATCTTTATCCAGATGTACCAAGTGGGTGATTCATCTCGGCCTCTTCCAGTGGTCCCCAGTATTCCAGTCTTCAGCCAGTTTGATTTACTGCATGTGATACGAAGAAATGATTGGAAGTGCTGGGTATGGGACCTGACAACATTCTGGCAATATTCTGAAGCAATGTGCTCAAGAACCAGTCAAGCTGTTCCAGTATGGTTACAACACTGGGATCTACCCAACAATGTGGAAAATTGCCCCAAGTATGTCTAGTACATAAAAAGCAAGTTAAATCCAACCTGGCCAAATTACCGCCCCCTCAGTCCACTCTTAATCATCAGGAAACTGATGGAAGGTGTTATCAACAGTGTTATAAAGCAGTACCTGTCAGCAATAACGTGCTCGGTGACATCCAGTTTGGGTTCCTGATCTTATTACAGTCTTGGTTCAAACATGGAAATAGAGCTGAATTCCTGAGGTGAGGTGAGAGTGACAGCTCTTGACACCAAATCCACATTTGGCCCCATGTGGCATCAAGGATCCTGGCAAAACTGGAGTCAGTAGCAATCAGGAGGAAACTATCTGTTGGATGGAGTCAAGCCTGCCCCATGCGGAGATGGTTCTGGTTGTTGGAGGTCAATCAACTCAGCTTCAGGACATCTCTGCAGGAGTTCTTCAGGGTAGTGTTCTTGGCCCAACCATCGTCAGCTGCTTCATCAATAATCTTCCCTCCATTGCAAAGTCCAAAATGGGGATTTTTGCTGATGACTCTGCAATGTATAGCTCCATTTGTAATTCCTTAGTGGTCCATACTGGCACAATATCCATGTTTGCGCTAAACAATAGCAGGCAATATTTGCATATATGCATGCAGACAATGGCTATAGCCAACAAGATATAATCTAACACCATTCCTTGACATTCAATGGTGTTGTCATCACTGAATTCTCCCAATAATACCACCTTGGGGTTACTATTTGAATTTGACTAGTCATTCAAATACAGTGACTACGAGGGCAGGTTAGGAATCCTGCAGCAGGTAACTTACCTCCTGACTTCCCAAAGCCTGCCCACCATCTTTCAGGCATAAGTAAGAAATATGAAGGAATACTCCCATTTGCCAGGACAGGGGCAGCCCCAACAACACTCAAAAAGCTTGACACTATCCAGGACCAAGCAGCCCATCAAGATCTGCAAGCATCCACTCCCCTCACCGCCAACGCTCAGTCACAGCAGTGTGTACTACCTCCAAGATGCACTGCAGAAATTCATCAAACATCCTTAGACCGCACCTTCCAAATGCACAACTGCTATCATCTAGAAAGACAAAGGCAACAGATACATGAGAACACACCACCCCATGCAAGGTCCCCTCCAAGCCACTCACCACCCTGACTTGGAAATATACTGCTGTACCTTCACTGTCGCTGGGTCGAAACCCTGGAATTCCCTCCCCAAGAGCATTTGGGGTCACTCTGCAGCACATGGACTGCAGCAGTTCAAGAAGGCAGCTCACCCTGGCTTCTCAAGGGGCAACTAGCAACAGGCAATAAATACTTGCCAGCCACTGATACCCACATCCCATAAGTGAATAAAAAAAAAAGAAATGTTGCTTGGTGGCATTGCTGTTGCTGAATGCCTGAATGTCACATGATGTCCCATTCAAACTGGCATCACTCTGCTGTTCTCGGCACTTTTCTACAAGGTTCACAGCATGTGCCTGTGTTTTATTATTGACTGCAAAATTCTAGTTTAGCTTGAAATTCTAAATATTACCATTGCAAGTCAAAACCCTCACCAGCGTTTGAACAAACAATTCAACCATACTTACCCCAATGAATCTAATACAGATTCAGTAAGGTCAAACTTTGCTAATGGCTATGCACTCACTATTGATCGAGTTGGGCATGAAATCAAGAGCACAGAAGTGAGATTTCTTTCTTTATTTTCCACCCACTGGGATATTGATATATGAACTCTGGACAGAAAGCTTGGGATCTCAAAGGAGTGAGAAATAACATGCATGTTCTCCTCAAAGTCTCTGTAACACTATCCGTCAAAATGTGGAGCTGCTGGTGTTGGACTCGGGTGGACCAAGTTAGAAATCACACAGCACCACGTTATAGTTCAACAGGTTTATTTTAAAGTACCGGCTTTCAGAGCACTGCAGCTTCATCAGGTAGCCACCTGATGAAGGGTTTATGCCTGAAACATTGACTTTCCTGCTTCTCGGATGCTGCCTGATGGGCTGTGCTTTTCCAGCAACACACTCTCGACTCTGATCTCCAGAATTTGCAGTCCTCAATTTGTCCTTTCAAATGTACCCTGTTGGACTATAACCTGATGTTGTGTGATTTTTAATCATCTGTCAAATCAGTGCAATCTGTGACTAGTTGCTAACATGGAATAAGCTGCAATTTATTACTTACCTGAGACTCTGGTTTGTTGAGGAAATGGTATTCCTGCATCATATGAGAGAAAACAGGTCTACACTAAAGCCAGTGGCTCCTTTCTTCAGCAATAGCAGCTCATTCCATGTAAACAGCTGGCAGGCCCCCGTAACACTCCCAAATTATGCTCAGCATTCTTGTCGCTCAACCAACTCCTAAAGAAGCTAAATGATCGAATTTACTTGTAGTCTCAGAAGGACTTCTGAACCCAAAATTGCAAGGGTAGAAAATTAGGCAGGGCCCAGAAACACATGGGGCCAAATTTTACCAACAAGTATCACCAATGACTGTTTCCGGCAAGATAACTCTCTGTGAACTCTTGAAAATTATCTCGTCTTTCCCTTTTGTTCACCTCATTGTATACGCACCTCACCTCCATGATGCTGCACTCCCACTGACTTGCACTGGTGACCTGTCCTGTGTAGGGACCTGCTTTGTGCTATTGCCACTTCAAGGGCCTCACAGCACTCACAAGATTAACCCACACATTTCACATTTCGCTGCGAGATGGTGGCAGTGAGTTTTCCTTTTGGTTATATATTCAGGATTTGTATGAGATTGGAAGGTAGCCTGTTCCAGTTTGCTGGTAGTGATTTTTCAGTTGCCACACACATTAGCGATTCAGATGAGAACACAGCTTACACTTCACAGCATGACCTACAGGATCAGCACGTTCATCTCGCTGATCCCTCAAACCTTCATGTGCCTTTCTTCCGTGCACTGTTGTCTGCATTAGTTCTGTGCTTTCACAAGTTCCCACCCAACTCTTTCATTTAACTCCCACCATTGCCTCCTGAGGCCTGCCTGACAACTTAGTCCTGGCAACCACCATATTGCATTCTTCCTCTGTTAAAGCCCAAGCTGCAGTGATGTTAGTACTCCCACCCTCACTCCATAGTAAGCCACATCATCCAGTTTCTTCCCCCCCTTATCCTTTAGCTGTTTGAGATCACCACTGCCCCACGCCTATATTAATGTCCCTTCTGCATCTTGGCATACTGACACTAAAATTGACCTCCCAACAGCAGTGGCTCCTGATAAGAAAATTAGGCCATTCAGCCTCTCAAGCCTGCACTGCCTTTTGACATGATCAGGCTGATCCACTGCAGGCCTCAACTGCTGTCTTGATTCAGGATCAAGAGTGTAGTACTGCAAACGCACAGCAGGTCAGGCAGCATCCAAGGAGCAGGAGAATCAACATTCTGGGCATAAGCCCTTCATCAGGAATCTCTTGTGTCAGTTCTGCATTGTCCTTAACTCCCTGATATTTCATAAGCTATCTCCCTCCTCTTGAAAAACGTTCTGTGATCGAGCCCCCACAGCATTATGGGAGAAAGAATTCCAGACATTCACTTTCCTCTCGGAGAAGAAATTCCTTTACATCTTAGTTTTAAATGTGTGTCTCCTCTTTATCGAACAGTGGTGCCTAGTTTGAGATTTACTCTCTCATGGAAGCATCTTCTCACCATCTACCCTCACAAGCCTCTCAGAATTTTGGATGTTTCAATAGGTTTGTCTCCACCATATAGGAAGATAGCAAACTGCATATCAATAAGGTGGCCAAGAGGCGCTAATGAGATGCTAATTGCTTTTTTATAGGATGTGGCATCATTACCCATCCCTAATTGCCCAGAGGGCAGTTAACAGTCAAACACGTTGTTGTGAGTCTGGAGTCACATATAGGCCAGACCAAGTGAGGATGGTAGTTTTCTTCGCTAAAGGACAAGGAACAGTCGTTTCATGGTCATCACGAGACTCTTAATTCCAGATTTTTATTGAGTTCAAATTCCACCATTTACTGTGGCTGGATTTGAACCCAGGTCCCCAGAACATAAGAGGTATGGTTAGTAAGTTTGCAGATGACACCAAAATTGGAGGTGTAGTGGACAGCAAAGAGGGTTACCTCAGATTATACCAGGATCTTGACCAGATGGGCCAATGAGCTGGGAAGTGGCAGATGGAGTTTAATTCAGATAAATGTGAGATGGGAAAGCAAATCTTAGCAGGACTTATACACTTAATGGTAAGATCCTCGGGAATGTTGCTGAACAAAGAGACCTTGGAGTGCAGGTTCATAGCTCCTTGAAAGTGGAGTCTCAGGTAGATAGGATAGTGAAGAAGGTGTTGGATATGCTTTCTTTTATTGGTCAGAGTATTGAGTACAGGAGTTGGGAGGTCATGTTGCAGCTGTATAAGTCATTGGTTAGGCCACTGTTGGAATATTGCTTGCAATTCTGGTCTCCTTCCTATCGGAAAGATGTTGTGAAACTTGAAAGGGCTCAGAAAAAATCTACAAGAATGTTGCCAGTGTTGGAGGATTTGAGCTATAGGGAGAGGCTGAACAGGCTGGGGCTGTTTTCCCTGAAGCATTGGTGGCTGAGGGGTGACCTTATAGAGGTTTACAAAATTATGAGGGGCATGGATAGGATAAATAGGCAAAGTCTTTTCCCTGGGGTCGGGGAGGGCATAGGTTTAGGGTGAGAGGAGAAAAATATAAAAGAGATCTCGGGGGCAACTTTTTCACACAGAGGGTGGTACGTGTACGAAATGTGCTGCCAGAGGAAGTGGTGGAGAATGGTACAATTGCAACATTTAAGAGGCATTTGAATGGGTATATGAATAGGAAGGGTTTGGAGGGATATGGGCCGGGTGCTGGCAGGTGGGACTAGATTGGGTTGGGATATCTGGTCGGCATGGACGGGTTGGACTGAAGGGCCTGTTTCCATGCTGTACAACTCTATGACTCTATGTTGCCAGACCTGCTGCGTTCCTCCAGCAATTTCTGTATTTGTTTTACCATTACCCTTGCTGCTCAGGGGCTGGGAAAACTGAACCCAAGGACATCAATTAGAACATCCTGTGGATGACAAGAGGGCTTTCTGCTCCATTAATAATCCGCTGTTTGCTGACAGCCTTGACAAAGCACAAAACGTTGCAATCATGTCATGACAATCATTCTGAAATTTCTGGAACTAGACCATAAATGTGAGCGAACCTCGCCACAGTGATTCAGGACCAGTCATTATTTTGTAAGGATCTGGTAACTAATATGCTTTGTGGCCTTTTTAACGTTGGAGGCCTAGGAAGTGTCAGTTGGCAGTAAGTTGCTTCTCTTGATTTGTTTTTGAATTGATCTTGTCAATGTTTTTATGCCAGAGTTCACACCCAGATTCCTGTTCGAGCAAAAAGGCAATAAACTTCTGGTTGCAAAGTTAACTTTGATACTCGGAAAAAAACAATTGGTTAGCACTGCTGCCTCACAGCGCCAGAGATCCGGGTTCATTTCCTGCCTCAGGCGACTGACTGTGTGGAGTTTGCACGTTCTCCCCGTGTCTGCGTGGGTTTGCTCCGGGTGCTCCGGTTTCCTCCCACCGTCCAAAGATGTGCGGGTCAGGTGAATTGGCCATGCTAAATTGACCGTAGTATTAGGTAAGGGGTAAATGTAGGGGTATGGGTGGGTTGCGCTTCGGCGGGTCGGTGTGGACTTGTTGGGCCGAAGGGCCTGTTTCCACACTGTAAGTAATCTAATCTAATCTAATTATAGGCATGGAACATCACAGAAAAGAGGGCATTGATGCCATTGTACCTGCGCTGACTTTGTCAAATGGTTAGTCAATCCTACATCTCTATTCTTGCTACATAGCCTGGGAATGGTCACTTTCACAAACAATTATCTAATTCTCTTTCTAATGTTACTGCTGAATCTGCTTCCATTACACTTTTAGACAGGACATTACAAATCATAATTTGATCCATAGTCCCGATTTCCCCTTGAAGATTTTTAAGTCTGTTATATTGAATTATTTTTCACATGGTTACCAGCCTACCTGCCTGTGGTAGCAGTTTCTCTGGGAGCACACTATAATCAGAACAGATATAATTCTGAACATCCCTCTTAAGTCTTCACTTAGGTGGGATGAATCTTGTGGAAGCAACAGCTGGGGAGATGGACAGACTCCTTTCTTGACTCTGAGAAGGGTTCCGAAGGCGGCACAGTGGCACAGTGGTTAGCACTGCTGCCTCACAGCGCCAGGGACCTGGGTTCAATTCCCGCCTCAGGCGACTGACTGTGTGGAGTTTGCATGTTCTCCCCGTGTCTGCGTGGGTTTCCTCCGGGTGCTCTGGTTTCCTCCCACCGTCCAAAGATGTGCGGGTCAGGTGAATTGGCCATGCTAAATTGCCCGTAGTGTTAAGTAAGGGGTATATGTAGGGGTATGGGTGGGTTACGCTTCGGCGGGTCGGTGTGAACTTGTTGGGCCGGAGGGCCTGTTTCCATACTGTAAGTAATCTAATAAAGTAATCTAATCTTGTGTCGGAGGTGGGAGGGGAGGGCGGGAAGGCGTGGGGGAGTGAGGGGAACGTTAAACCTGCTTGAGGGCCAGCCGCTGCTATATTCAGCAACACCCGTGAGGAATTGGGGCTACTGCAGACACTTAGGATTGAGGAGGTTCCCAGATGTGGCAAGAAGTGTGAATCGTGGAGTTTGGAAGATGAAGGGGGTTAGTAACAAAGGTGGGGAGTGGTTCTGATTGGGCCATGTTCTCACTGCCTGCTCCTCCAATCAGACTCTGAGGGAACTTGAACAAGGTCGACCACCGCTACATCAATATGCCAGGATTTGCACATCACGTTCCCTCAAGGCAACCCCTAACCTACTTCTAGCTTAACACTGCCGCTTACCCTTACCTTTCCCAAGGCTTTAATTCCCTGAAGAGCTTCAAGTAGCAGTGTGGCAATTGTTGAATCTCAAGGTTTGTGAGAAGATTTGTAGCTCAGGTGCTCATTGTTGTGGTTCTGTTCGCCGAGCTGGGAATTTGTGTTGCAGACATTTCGTCCCCTGTCTAGGTGACATCCTCAGTGCTTGGGAGCCTCCTGTGAAGCGCTTCTGTGATCTTTCCTCCGGCATTTATAGTGGTTTGAATCTGCCACTTCCGGTTGTCAGTTCCAGCTGTCTGCTGCAGTGGTTGGTATATTGGGTCCAGGTCGATGTGTTTATTGATTGAATCTGTGGATGAGTGCCATGCCTCTAGGAATTCCCTGGCTGTTCTCTGTTTGGCTTGTCCTATAATAGTAGTGTTGTCCCAGTCGAATTCATGTTGCTTGTCATCTGCGTGTGTGGCTACTAAGGATAGCTGGTCATGTTGTTTCGTGGCTAGTTGGTATTCATGAATGCGGATCGTTAGCTGTCTTTCTGTTTGTGCAGTGTTTTGTGCAGTCCTTGCATGAGATTTTGTATGCTACATTGGTTTTGCTCATGCTGGGTATCGGGTCCTTTGTTCTGGTGAGTTGTTGTCTGAGAGTGGCTGTTGGTTTGTGTGCCGTTATGAGTCCTAAGAGTCGCAGTAGTCTGGCTGTCAGTTCGGAAATGCTCTTGATGTATGGTAGTGTGGCTAGTCCTTTGGGTTGCGGCATGTCCTCGTTCCGTTGTCTTTCTCTTAGGCATCTGTTGATGAAATTGCATGGGTATCCATTTTTGGCGAATACATTGTATAGGTGTTCTTCTTCCTCTTTTTGCAGTTCTGGTGTACTGCAGTGTGTTGTGGCCCTTTTGAATAGTGTCTTGATGCAACTTCTTTTGTGTGTGTTGGGGTGGTTGCTTTCGCAGTACACACACAAAGGAAGTTGCCATTTTGCAAAGTGGAAAAGTGTAGTGAAATAAATGTTGAGGCAGCAATGTTAATTGCTGAACCACCGTGGTGCCAAATGTTTGTTCATCTCACACATTTAACTCATTTTCAAAACCTGTCCAACATAGCTCTCTTCAATTTGTTATTTTATTTTTATTTTTATATTCAGTTAATTTTCTCTCTTAGTTCATAATTTTCGCCTTTCTTTATCTCTTATTCTATATCTAATTTTATTCTATTGTACTTCACTCTATTTCCTTCTCCATCAGTCCCCTTCTCTATGTTACACTTTCATCAGTTGAGTAACTATACTATTAGTTAATGTGGTGATTGAAACTCAAGGGCAATATGAGTTTGAATTTCCAGGAATTTAAATATAATCTGATATTAAGGATGAGGTTAAAAAGGAAACCGAATTATAATCTGTTACAGTTTGTGGCATTTCAGTCATATTTACCTCATTATATTGGCTGTACAGGAATATGCTACATAGCATCGACAAAAAATATAATGAATTTTAAGTGTTAAAAAAGTACAGTAGGTATTAAATAAAATAGATGAGTTCAGTTTAAAGGATAGGGTGCAGTAGATATTGCAGATACCTGGAGACTAGTTAACAAACAAAAAGTTCCAGGTTATAGCATCTGTAGAAACTTTATAAGCGACTGTCTGTGTGGAGTTTGCACATTCTCCCCGTGTCTGCATGGGTTTCCTCCGGGTGCTCCAGTTTCCTCCCACAGTCCAAAAATGTGCAGATTAGGTGAATTGGCCAGGTGTTAGGTGCAGGGGTAAATGTAGGGGAATGGGTCTGGGTGGGTGAGCTTTGGTGGGTCGGTGTAGACTTGTTGGGCCGAAGGGCCTGTTTCCACACTGTAAGTAATCTAAATCTAATCTGTAAGACAGAATTGCAACAACATTGTAAATGACACAGGGCTGAATTTTATCCAAAATTGGTTAACTATGATTTTGGGAGGAATTTCATGGAGGGTTTCATTCTGATTTTTAGTGAGCAGTTTCACACAGGTCCCTGCTGCTCACCTCATTGTGTATGCATCATGTCTTTCTGGCACATGTACTGTCATGTGTTCACTCACAGAGCACTGCTGGGACCTTGCTAGAACCATGCTGCCAATACAATCTTTACAGGAGAAAGTGAGGACTGCAGATGCTGGAGATCAGAGCTGAAAATGTGTTGTTGGAAAAGCGCAGCAAGTCAGGCAGCATCCAAGGAGCAGGAGAGTCGACGTTTTGGGCATGAGCCCTCCTTACTCATTCCTGAAGGACACATACCCGAAACGTCGACTCTCCTGCTCCTTGGATGCTGCCTGACCTGCTGCGCTTTTCCAGCAACACATTTTCAACACCATCTTTACAACCCAGTTGTGCACCACTTAAATGCTGCATGCCAGGAATTGCCTTTCACAAGTTGCAGTGTGGGAAAAACTGCCCCAGAAAGGCTTATCAGGACTAAGTTGTCATGTTGCTTTACTGACAGGGTGCTCAAGGCCCTGGTGAATAGGATACTGGAGAAGAGGAGCAAGCTATCCTCTTTACTGTACACACCAGTCTCATTATCGAGGGAATCAACATTAATTTCACTACACATTTCCATTTTGCAAAATGGCAAAAGTCTTTACTGTCGTCTCTCTTTCTTTCCAGCTTGCTTTCTATCATATTCTAATTTCTTCCTCTTCCTTATCTTTTTAGTCATCCTTTTCCTGGTTTCCAAAACAACTTGCCAATCATCCAGCCAAATGTTAGTCTTTCCAACATATATTTTTTATATATATGTTGCAGCATATACTTTTGTGCATCAATGAACAAAGAAGTCAGGGATTAGATCAGAGTGGTGCTGGAAAAGCACAGCAGGTCAGGCAGCATCCGAGGAGCAGGAAAATCAGTGTTTCGGGCAAAAGCCCTTCATCAGGAATGAAAGAGTCAGGGAAGCAGGCAGCTGAAAGAAAGTGGTGACGATGTAAAATATTATACATTCACTGACTGTGAGCAGCAGAACACCTCGAAGTGCAGACAACATAGATCTAGAATATATTAAAAACAATTTTCTGGAAATACATGTTTTATAACTAACAATGAAATAGATAATAGATTTAGTTGTCAGCCTAATGGTAAGGGAACATCTTGCATGCACTCACCATGAAATGATTTATTTTGATAATAGTTTGAGAGGTTGCAAGATGACCCACACAGAGTTTTGAGTTTAAGTAAGGTATATTTTGAACAGATGAGTAATAATTTGGTCATACTAAACCTACAGATAAAGTTGAAAAATTTGTAAAGGGAAGAGTCCTTACTATATATCACTCTCTGCCTCCATGAGTTTGATACAATACTGGTATAACAGTGCAAAAGTCAAAGTCTCTTGTGTAATTAAGTTACTGTGCTCAACAAATGAGGTGAAAGACTTTGGTGGTGTAGTGGTAGTGTCCCTACCCCTGGACTGAGAGACCCAGGTTCACATCGTACCTGGTCCAGAGGTGTGTATTAATATCTCTGAGCAGGTTTATTAGGAAAAATAGGTTAATTGTTTTTTTAAAAAAAAGACATTACTAGTTCAAAACATAAAGAAATGGAAATCCAGCATTCTTGGACCGAATCTTCCTAGTCCCTGACCACTGGGGTAAGGATGTGTGTTAGGAACATAGAGTTCGATCAGAAAATTAGATCCTTGATGTTGGGATAGAAAAATCTGATCCTGCCACCAAGGTTAGACTGGTGAGGTGAGGATCTCATCAATGAGCAGCGAGAGACCTCTTTACATGCGTTAGTGTGGCCCCATTGATACACAGTTTCCTTTTCTCCCATGAGCCAGAGAAGAACTGCACAGGAACAATTCCCAACATGGAGGTCAGAGTAAGTTCCTGGTGACTGGAGCACATCATTCCCCCATCGGGTCTCCACCTTGGGTGGCAGACATTCAGATCAGAGAGGGCATTCCATTGGCAATGATTGCCACAGCCCCAGTCTGTGGAGGTTGGCATCAGCCATTCAGCAGCCTTCCCACATCATCATGGCATGTCCTCAACCCAGTTAGAATGCAGTTCTCCACCGCAGTGCTGCATTTTGGAATACACCAGCGGCTTTCATGAAAATGCTGCTGCCAGAACACTTTGTAGGCAGCCATCTCCCTCACTGGCTAAAGATGCTCCTCACCAGCTTTCTCAGGATTCATTCATTCTGCACCTATTCGGATGCTCGCATCACCTCTACTTTTTTGTGCTTTGCCAGCTTAGAATGTTAAAGGCTTTCCAGAACATGACGTTCCTACACTGAAAAATGAGAAGGTGTTATGCTGTGCTGTACATTTGGGAAAGAACAGAACAGAGCACTTTGGAGCCAGTGACCATAATTCTATTAGTTTTAAAATATTGATGAAAAAGAATAGACCAGATCTAAAAGATGAAGTTCTAAATTGGAGGAAGGCTAATTTTGATAGTATTAGGCAAGAACTCTCAAAAGCTGATTTGGGGCAGATTTTTCAGGTAAAGGGATGGCTGGAAAATTGGAAGCCTTCATAAATGAAATAACGAGAGTCCAGAGACAGTATATTCCTGTTAGGGTGAAAGGGAAGGCTGGTAGGTGTAGGGAATGCTGGATGACTAAAGAAATTGAGGGTTTCATTAAGGAAAAGAAGGAAGCATATGTCAGGTACAGACAGAATAGATCGATTGAGAATCCTCAGAAGAGTATAAAAGAAGTAGGGGTATACTGAAGAGGGAAATCAGGAGGGCAAAAACGGGATATGAGATAGCTTTGGCGAATCGAGTGAAGGAGAATGCAAAGGGTTTCTACAAATACGGTAAGGATACAAGGGTAACGAGGGAGAGAATAGGGCCCCTCAAAGATCAGGAGAAAGTGAGATCTGCAGATGCTGGAGATCAGAGTGTGTTTCTGGAAAAACACAGCAGGTCAGGCAGTGTCCGAGGAGCAGTAGAGTCGATGTTTCAGGTCAGAGGGGCATGAACTTGGCTTGCATTTCTTTGACTTTAAAGGCTTGAACTGTGACCTATTAGACCTGTTTAACAATAAGAAGTGACTCAGTCGAGTAGGTAAAGAGAAACTGTTTTCATTGGTGGAGGAATTGAGAATGAAGTGCAGAATCTTAAAAATTAGAGTTGGCCATTTAGGAGGGATGTAAGAAAGCATTTTGACCATACAAATTTAAGTCGATATCTGGCTTTCTCTTAAGTAATAGAGTGGTGGATTATGAGTCAATTTAAATTTTCAGCTTTGAAATAGACACATTTATACCCTTGCCAAACAGAGAGACATGTTTCAATCCTCCACTCTGTTACTTAAGAGTCACTTTTTGTTGTTAAGCAAGTCAAGTAATTTACTGAAAAATCAATTTCAGATTTACTGAAAATCTGATGCCCAACTCAACTGGATAATGGCAACATTGTCTTGATGAATAAAAGTAGTTGTACAATGGGGTTTTCCAGGGGACAGAACCTGGACCATTTCATTTCTTGATACTTATTAAAGATTTGATTTGAGGACACAAAATTTACAGAATACATAAAACTTGGAAGCATTTTGAAATTTGAGGAGAATAGTAATAGACATCAAGAAGGCATTGTACCCATGGCAGGGTATATTTCAAAGGGGGAAGTGACCCACTTTGGCAGAGTTAGTGTGGAGAGACAAAATAAATACAAAGGGTGCAAATCTAAAATGGGTACTGCCCCAGACACAACTGAGGTTTGAAGTGGCAAGAGAAGTGCAGAAAGTTGTTAACCAAGCTTATGGAATCCTAGGCTTGATAAAGACTACAAAAGAAGTGAAGCTTGGCAAGTAAAACACTGCTTGGGCCTCAGCAGGATTGTGTTCAATTCTTTGCACTGCACTTTGGAAAAGATATGAAGGTTTTAGAGAGAATGCAAAATAGATTTGTAAGAATGGTTCCAGGGACAAGAAATTCAGTTACTTAATTAGAATTGGTGAAGCTGGCATTGTTCTCCTGAGTGAAGAGAGGATTGAGAGCAGCGTAAATAGAGGTGTTCAAAACCATGAGGGGTCTAGACAGAATAGATAGAACTGTTTGCATTGGCAGAAGGGTGGAGAAAAAGAGGAAGTTGATTTAAGGCATTTGACAAAAGAAACCGTGGTGACACAAGGCCTCAAGTGGTTAGGACCTGGCATCTACTGAATGAGAATGTGATGGAGACAGATTCAATCCGAGAAAATTGTATAACTATGGGAAAGGGCAGGGGACTAGATCTAACTGATTTGCTCTTCCAGACAGCCAGCACAGACCTGCTGTGCCAAATTACCTCCCTCCCTGCTAACATCAGCCTGTGTTTCTATGATTTTGAATGTGCAATTTAAATTCCTTCAATAAACTAAGCATATTGAAGAAATTCAGTGCACCAAAAAATAAAAATGGCAGAATTCCCCAAAGGTATCTAATAAATGGAATGAAATGCAGAAGCATTTACCACATTATGTGAAACAGAAAAGTTTGTTCAGATGTCTTTCATATCAACATACCTCTAAGAGGCCTGAGATGCATTCTGTGATACCCTCAACTTGGCAAGAGTCAGTCCTTCATCTTCAGTCAGGAGTTTGATAAAGAAGTTTAACTTAAATTGGATGTTGGCTTGGATTTTGCAGTTGGAACAACAGGGTAGAGACTATCAGCACATACCATCAACAGGAGTTCAAACAGATAGCATCTTCCTATGTTTGCAATTGAATAGTTCAATGCAGAGAACCATGAGGTTGTTCATTGGTTACCCTTCTCTTCCACTAACGTTACTACACTGGTACCATAGTGACAAATTTAACATAACTCAAGGAGGACTTGAGGTTCATGCAGTGATCCATTGCATAGTTACCAACAAACTATCATAACCTTAGGACTTAGGGCAAGGATAAAATACTTTATTGTAGCAGTTTGTTAAAAGTCTTAATTAAGGACAAAAAAATCTCTCTGGCATGAAACTTAATTTCTATAAATGCTGGTTGTAATACCATCAAGATTAATTATATTGAAGATTTATGTTTTTTTTCTGTTAATCTCATTTACCTTTTCTCTCAACCCCATCTTTCTTTCCTCTTTTTATCTTGCTTTTCACACATAATTTCTCATTCAATTAAATATTTTAATTGACATTTCCTGGTTCTGCTGCTATTGGTTGAAGACAAATATTTTTGCTTACCATATTCACACAGTTCCAAACTCCCCTGTAGAGGGCAACATACTGAAATAGATTTTTAAATACCATAAGTTGCTGTACAAAACCATATAGCAAGTCTATGCATAGCCATCTGCTTTGAAAGGTGTACACTGTTCACCACTAAATCTGAGCCAATACAACGAGTCCTCCTCACATATAGATAGCATGAGCTCATTATGTTTATGAATATTATTAAGGCTTTGTGTGTGAGAGTCAGGATTTCAGTAGAGAGGCCAAAACAATGCCAGTTCTCTGCCCTAAATAAGTTTTCATGGAGCAGAAACAAGCAAAAGTTACATCTTCCATTCCATAACGCTAGATGCCATCGTTGATTCCATTTTAATAATGTTTGTAGAGTCCAGAAGGAATAATGTTAACTCTATCTTCAATGTGTGAATAGTTTCCAGATCACTATTTTTCTTGTCATAAGCTGATGTAAGATGTCCCCTGAACTGGTGGTAGCGTTCCTTTTCTATATATTGTTGATATTGCCATTTGAAACTTGAGATGGGGTACTGCAGGCTTAAGTTATCATATTTTAGGAAACCCCGAAATGTTTGACTAAATGCAGAGTGGTTTCTGTTCAATGAAAACATGAAGTGTTTGTAAACCACCCCCTTGCCATCAGCAGTTGTGACTGAGCACTACCCGGACCAGTAGATCATGAGGCTTTCGGTATTGCTATTTCTATTTTTCATTTTGAAGATTCAAAGATGTCACTAACACAATGCCTTTTGTACAGTTTAGAACAGCAATATGCTAAATTATAAATTGGTAAATATTTTGAATTTTACTGAAGAGTGGACCATGTTGCCAAAAGCTTTTGTTTTACACACAGGGCAAACACAAGAATGTCAAAATTCAATCAGTCACAACAGTGCTGACTGGTTGTCAGGTCAGATGGCACCAGATTATAGTCCCAACAGGTTTATTTGAAATCACAAGCTTTCAGAGCGCTGCTCCTCCGTTAGGTGAAGTCTTCAACCTGATAAAGGAGCAGCGCTCCGAAAGCTGGTGATTTCAAATAAACCAGTTGGACTATAACCTGGTGCCATCTGACTTCTGACTTTGTCCACCCCAGTCCAATACCGGCATCTCCACATCATGGGTTGTCCAGTCAACGTTGGTGGGGCTAAGGCAATGCTATTGAGAGAGAAAATTGGATTTATAAGCTAACAATGTCCCAGGTAATTCAAAATGTTCAAAAGGTTTGAACATTTTACTTTTGTTTCCAGGAATAGGTCCCTGTTTACGTAAATGTGTTGCTTCCAGCAAACATAAATGAGTCACATTATGAGCTCCACTGATTATCTCAAATTGGCTGTATGGGTAGCTACTGATGCATTCAGAATGTTCAGTGTGTGCTGCCTAATTGAATGAATCACATCCAATGGCAAACATGTATGGCTTTCAATGCCGGTGTGATGTCAAGTACATGAACAATACATCCTGCAATTGGCTGAATGAATCAAAAAATTGTTCCTTTAGTTGTTGAAAATTGACTGAGTGCACATTGTTCTCAAAATGCCCATGCTTCAAATCCCAAACAAACAAATATTTATTGAACATTCTTGAATGTTTGAATAGCTACATAATTACCAATTTAAGGTAATCAGTTGATGTTGTAATGTTCTTTTTTTTACACTCACAAGAAACAAACTACATTGATAAGTGGGACTTGTTTTCTATGAAAGAAAGGAATATGTTCCAGTATTGTGCCTTCTCTTGAATTGCTCGGGGACCCTGGGAGCCTATATTTCCCATTGCTTTTTCTGTGGTAATGCCTAATTAACCAACTAAGAGTTGGCTTGCCAAATCATCAGCATCCTTTTCTTCTTACGGCAGAAATTGTTGCAATCATTCAAAATTTAGCAAGTGTGTATTAATTGTTTTAATGAATGCAAAATGAAATCTTTGACAACATATCTCTCTCCCTGATTTGGAGGTGCTGGTGTTGGACAGGTGTGTGCAAAGTTAAAAATCACACAACACCAGGTTATAGTCCAACAGGTTTAATTGGAAGCACACTAGCTTTTGGAGCGTCACTCCTTCATCAGGTAATAGTGGCTACCACTACCACTTGATGAAGGAAGCTAGTGTGCTTCCAATTAAACCTGTTGGACTATAACCTGGTGTTGTGTGATTTTTAACTTTATCTCTTCAGCAATATTGAAAAAGAATTGTTGAAAAATATTTGTAAGATATAGATGGTGAATCACAGTGAATAATTTAGATAAATGTGAGGTTGTTTCAGTTGATTATATTTAGTTGCTATACTTGATTTAGTCAGATTTATAAAATAATGCAGTATTTAATAGACAAGATCAAGATTTCAGAGCATCACTCCACTGATAGCAGTGTGACAGAGTAGGCACATTTGAGAATGAATTGGAAGGCAGAGTTGGATGGAGATCATGAAAAGTGATTTTGGAAAGCTTCTGACTAATGGGTTTGTGTCTGTACATTGTCAATTCTGTCAAGTGAAGGGCAAGTTTTATCTCATTTTGCCAACAAATTGATGGAGAATGTAGACCTGGCTGTACAGATGGGCTCAACTTTGGCTGCACCAATGAAACTGCACAGTGCTGAGTTCAGAAACAAAGAGATTCCCCTCTTTCTGCTGGGATCGCATTTAGGACAAGCAGAAGTCTCACCTCTTCCTTTCATCGAGCCTTTGCTCAGTTTCCCAGAGGGTTGGACTACAAGTGGAAACTCACATCCCTGAGTCTTGTCATAATTCCACATGTCCATTGGCATCCTACAGTTGGCATCTTAAAAATGCCCAAGACCCTTAGCCTCTTTGTGTCTTTGAAAGGCCAGTTTTAGAATACTCTTGTGCTACAAATGATTTTATGAAAGATTTGTATTTATGTAATATTTTCAAAGCTTGAAGGTGTGTCATTTGAAAAAGTCAATGGCTATAGCGAACATATAATGCTTAAAATAAATGTAAATATAATGAGTTCAAATCCAACATTTCTTTTGCTGTAAATGCCAGGTAATATTCTGAGATTTCCAGCAAGAAAATATATGCCACATCATTGATGCTGATACATTAACATAGGAGTTGGTTCTACAATGTAGAAGGGATCTAAAAGCCTTTTATAGTCTGGTGGTTTTCCATAATCAGCTTCCATTCCCCATCAGAAGTTCATGAGAGGAAGTATTCTGTAATAGGTTAAAAGGAAAAGGAAATATTTTGTAGTGAGATTGTTGGAGACCTTTGTACACTCCTATTGAAAGCCAGTTTGGATTGGCATACAAAAAAGCCACGAAGAACCCTTTTGAGAAGTATGACCGGGGAAGTGATATATGATTTAGATTCACTTGAAAGGGTGATCCTAACACAAAAATATGAGCTAAAAGATCAATAGGCCTTGAGGTTGATTATCTAAAATTCCAGTGTATAACGTTAGCAACTCTTAAATGTATGATCAGATTTTGGAAAATGTTGCACGCAAACTGTTTCTGAAGTTATCATTCACCTGTTTCACAAATAGGGCATCCTCGTAGGATTTCTGGAATCAATCGGAAGACTCCAGAAAAAGTTTTATGCCAAAAATGAACGTTTGAATTGCCCAATCCGAATATACTTGATCGTAAAAAAAGGTGGTTCAGCTGTTGGATTAAGAGCTTTGAAGACGATTCGTTCCTGGGGGCTGGATGTTGATGAGGCATTCATCCTTTCTGGCTTGTCAGCAGCAGAACTTCTAAACAAAATAGGCCCTCATATTTACTTTGATGACCAGATGTTCCAGTCAACAAATGCTGCAGCCATTGCACAGTACAAGGCCCATTAAAGGATGCCATGGTCCTTGCAAAAGTCATGTTGCAGTTTTTCAGAGTATGAACTGGACACTACAAGGAAAATTAAAGTTACATTACCGAAACATTCCAAAGTTGTGTGTTTTATTGTGAATTATATCTGGATAAAGTGATATCCTTCAGAAGAAATTATCAGCAAGAAGCAAGTATTTGCCCAGGATGATGTCAAATTTAATAAGAATTATCCTTACTATATGTATTTAGTTAAAAATCGCATGACACCAGATTATAGCCCAACAGGTTTATTTGGAAGCACTAGCTTTCGGAGTGCTGCTCCTTCATCAGGTAGCCAGTGGAGCAGGATCATAGGACACAGAATTTATAGCAAAAGATCATTGTGTCGATATATTGAACAAACCTGGATTGTTGTTAAATCTTTCATCTTTTAGAATGGGTTGCAGGTTTCGACTCATTAGATCCAATAACTTCTTTCAAGTCACATTCCCAAGATAACTGCAGGTTTTATAAAAAGGTGATATAACAGCTCAGATAATGCATTAAAGGTGTAAGGTTGCAGTCTTTGTGTATTCCAATATTGAGCTGAAAATGTGTTGCTGGAAAAGCGCAGCAGGTCAGGCAGCGTCCAAGGAACAGGAGAATCGACATTTTGGGCATGAGCCCATCTTCAGGAATCCCCGAAACGTTGATTCTCCTGCTCCTTGGATGCTGCCTGACCTGCTGCGCTTTTCCAGCAACACATTTTCGGCTCTGATCTCCAGCGTCTGCAGTCCTCACGTTCTCCTATTCCAATATTGAGTCAGACTGGTTCTGTTTCCAAAGTAGGAATTTATAAAATGTTACATGGATTATAAAAACTATTAACTGCCTACAAATTGTGTGCTTTTTGAACAAAATAGAATGTATCTGCAAATACAATTCTGCAAATGCAAATTCACCCCATAGACTTATATGTGTGCGTGCGTGCACTAGAGTCATAGAGATGTACAGCATGGAAACAGGCCCTTCAGTCCAACCTGTCCATGCCGACCAGATATCCCAACCCAATCTAGTCCCACCTGCCAACACCCGGCCATATCCCTCCAAACCCCTCCAAAGCCATCCAAATGTCTCTTAAATGTTGCAATTGTACCGGCCTCCACCACTTCCACTCTAAAAACTTGTACTTCCAGATAAACCTGTTGGACTATAACTGGGTGCTGTGTGTGTATTAACTTTGTCCACCCCAGTCCAACACCAGCTCCTCCACATCATTTTTTTAAATCAGTACGTTTGCATTTCTCATCTTTTGGATGGCTATTCTTAAAGCATGGGAGAGTCTTATTCTCAACATCTTTATGAGATCCAGATGTTAGTTAAGCCATTTTTTCTGAAACGTTTGAAAAAAAAATTCTCTTACAAATTGTAAAGATCAATCTGTCTGTTTAATCTAAGGCTGTGATATTAAACTCCTTTATGTAATTGTCAATTTTATGTATTTATTTTTCTTAAATTAGGCAGTTTCTCAAATATCAATGCTTGTTTTTTTTTATATACTTTTATGAGTTTGAATGTGTCAGGAAGGAAGAGCAAGGTTTATTCTAGTGCTGTGTGCTGTTAAAACAAATTATGTTATCTTCTAACATACAACATTCTCATTTGAATTATAAGGAATTATTATTTCCAAATATAGAGCTCCTTTCACGAATTATGTAGTTACCTTTATAAGCATGCAAAAAATGATGCACCATGTAAATAAGATTTTTACCATAAATTTGGTCTGTTTGCACATCACACTAGGCTTGGGCAAGTCCCTACAAAATATGTTGACTATCAGTTTGAAATTTGCCACAGCAAACATATCTGCCAGTCAGTGACGGCATACTCAGTGATGGCTCAGGGTTTATTTGGGAGAGAGCATTCAACGTGTCCGAAATAATTTGAGTTGAATGAGACTTAAGATCTCAAATCTTCATTCCAAGTAATGTTTTCCAGATGGAATTCACAAACAAAATGTTTAAGTGCATTAAAAAACTGAAAACAAACAGTTTCCACAAAATATGTAAAATCTGTATTTACAGAGTGAACAAGAATAAGTAAACGTTTGAACAAAACATCTTTTCTTAATATGACTGTGCAAATCAAAGTGAATTAGTATTAGAATTGCTTATGAACTAACCAAATGTAAACTACCCCTATCTTTTGCTATCCTGAACATTGCACAAGAACAAAATAATTGTTAGCCTGCAAAGATCCTTGATTGGGGGTTGTTGACCTGGGTCAATCAGGGAGCCCTGGCTGACAGAAACAGGGGATTTAGCATTCCCGCAGTTAGGCAGTAGTGTGGGGGAAAAAAGAAACAGGGGATTTAGAATTTTCCCAGTCTAGGGATTGGCTCCAAACTGGGTGGTCAGAGCACATGGGCTGTACACTTGTAAATAAAAGGTGATTTGGTGTGGGCTACTGGCCTCTGTGCAGTTATTTGAACAACCAATCAAAACTTGTCACTGTCTGATCTGAGGCAGACACACTGTCAGGGAGGAATCTCAGCTTTCCTTTTCCTAAGTCTATATCAGGAGAAAGTGAGAACTGCAGATGCCCGAAACGTCGATTCTCCTGCTCTTTGGATGCTGTCTGACCTGCTGCGCCTTTCCAGCAACACATTTTCAGCTCTAAGTCCACATCACTTTGTTCTATCTAAAATCCTAAAACTCCCACACATGTCTTACCTGGCAAAATACAATGCAATTACCCTGACAGATATGTACCAAACCCAGCAGCTGAACTAACTGCCTGCTTCAAATAAGCTGTCATTTGTGTTGTTTCTGATTGTTTAAGAAAGAAAAACTTGCATTTATATGGTGTTTTTTTGGGACGTTAGTGTCTCAAAGTACTTCACAGCTAATGCAGTAATTTGAAATGTACATTGTTATAATGTAGCTAAATGTGACAGCCCATTTGTACAGGGGACAATCCTACAAACAGCAAGAGATAGACAGCAAAATGGAACGTTTGTTGAAGCATAAATTTGAGCAAGAGTTTAATTGAATGCTAATACAGGTACATAATCCTTTATCCGAAATCCTTGGGGCCAATTGTTTTTCGGAATTTGGAATTTTTCAGATTTTGGAATAAATGATACTTTCACAGTGAAATAAAATAATTACCTAACAGCAGACAAATTTGTGAATATTGCAAGCGCTGAGACACTTTCAATGCCAGCCAGTGCTGACCCCGTCCTCACGTCACACCTGAGTCACATGGGTCCAGGGCGTATGGAGTTGGGTCACCTGTTCACATACCAAATTAACCCTCCACACTACACGATAAACATTTCGGATTTCAGAGATTTTCAGGTTTCAGAATTTCAGATAAAGGATTGTGTACCTATATTATCCGTCTCATGTTTTTGAAAATCAATATTGTAGTGTAGGGAGGTGACTATGTTACCCCTGACTAGTGAATTGAAGCAGTTGATTTGGTACAGGCTTTAGAAATCCTGTTCCAATGATTGCAGACAACATCTGTCAACAAAAAATGCAGGTAATTCCTGATAATTTCACAGATTAGCGGTTTGGCACTCTTTTATTTCTTGTCCAGGACTATCAAATGTGCGAAACATTTATAATTGTCAAGAACCAATAGCAAGCATTTAATTTAAAAGATATGTATGATCTCCCTATTGGTAAAGTTGCAAAGTAATTTAGTGGAATACAATTAACATGTGATTCAGAGGTTGATAGTGAGGAGGAAGGTATTAGGGTAGAGGAGGATATCATAAGATTTGTCAGATGGGCAGATCGGTAGTGGATGAAATGTAATCCTGACAAATGTGAGGTTTGGAAGCTATAACAAGACAAAGGGGTACTCAGTGAATGGCAGGACACTAAGAACCTCAAAGGAACAGTGGGATCTTGGGGTACTATCCACAGGTCCCTGGACAGGTTCATCGGGCAGTTCAGGAGACACATGGGACCTTTGAATTTATCAGTCAAGGCAGAGATGATAAGAGCAGGAGGTTATGGTGGAGCTGTGCAGGACTTCCGTTAGGCCACAGCCGGAGTGTAGTTCTGATCACCACACTAAAGGAAGGATGTGGTTGCACTGGAGGGGGTACAGAGAAAATTCCCCAGGGTGTTGCTTAGAATGGAGCGTTTCAGTGACGAAGAGAGGCTGGATAAGCTCGGGTTGCTTTCTTTGGAAAAGAGAAGGTTAAGGGGCGGTGGCAATTTGATTGAGGTGTATACGATTATGAGGGGCACGAACAGGCTGAATAGAAGGCAGCTGTACTCCTTATTTGAAGGGTCAGTAACAAAAGCACGTAATATTACACTGAAAGGGAGGAGGTTTAAAGGGAATGTGAGGAAAGCTATCTTCATCCAGAGTGTGGTGGGGGGTCTGGATGAGCACTTGAAGTGTCATAACATTCAAGGCTATAAGCCAAGTGCAGGAAAGTGGGATTAGTTTGGGTAGGATTGTAACTTTGCCAGCACAGACTCCTTGAGCCAAAGGGTCTCTTGTGTACTGTATGATTCTATGGAATCAAACGAAAGAGTTGAAGCCTCATCCTCCTTGATGTAATGGGTATCAACATTTTTTTCAAGAAAATGTCTACAAATTCCCTATGCAACTAGATCGGGTTTATCAGCTGAATAGTCTAACCTTGTATTTATTGGGTGCCAGAGAAAAGTGTCATGAAAGCTTCACATGAGTATTATTGAACTAAATTTGACACTAAACCACACAAGGAAGTATTAGGACAGGTGGGTACAAAGTTGGTGAAAGAGCTTGCTTCCTAACAGTGCCTTAAGTAGAAAAGTGGAACAGCTTAGGGAGGGAAATGCAGAACTTTGCACTTTGGCAGCTGACGGAAGGCAGTGAACACTGGGAAATGGTCAAGCAGCCCAGAATTACCGGAGCTCAGATTACCGGCTGTGAATGCGATCTATTAAGGAATTAAGAATCATCTGAATGCGAATTGTATTCATTTGTTTTCCTAAGGGAAAGTTCTAAAGTAGCTTCCAAAAGATTGCAAAATGCCAATGATGTAGTAAGCAAGAAAATATATTTTATCTCGGAATACATAGAGATTAGTTGGGTCTTGTATGTTGCAGATACTCACACTGTGAATAATCTTCATTCATTTTTGGAAATATGAGAGAAGGCAGTTTGCAGAAATTATGCTTGTGCTGAATGGAAATATTGAGTGGGTGGAAGCAATGACCCATTTTTCCTTTTGTTTGGTGTATGCAGTGTGTTCATTACAATAGTCAGTGCATTGGAACACTCAGCGGTCGACTTGTGAGTCATTTACATGCAACCGCCTGACTGCTGTGTGGTCCCACATAGGTGACGCGTCAACAGAAGAAACCATTCACTAACGATTGAAGACTCTCAGGAGCAGGTATCATGACCTGCTGCACTGAGCTATTTCAGCAATGACCCTTTCCCATGTGCCTATACTGTGACTGGGGGAGCTGATGGCCTCGAGTTGATCATAGGCTGTCAAAAGTCGAAATTCCACTGCCCCCACCCCCTCCACTCAACCGCAAAGAAAAATATTAAAACTGAGCATTTAATAAAGAAGAGTTAAAGTTAATTACATAATTGCAACAAGACATTCTTGTTCCTGTACTCGAACCCTCAGCATACGGTTTGTCTTCGTTACTGCCTGCTGCAACTTCACAATTAGTTTCAGCGTCTCATGCATAAGGACACCCAGGTCATGTTGAACATTCTCCTGTCTCAATTTACAGCCATTCAAATAATAATCAGCTTTCCTATTTTTTTGCTACCAAAGTGGATTACCTTACCTTTATCCACATTCAATTCTATCTGCAATGCATTGGTCCACTCAGCCAGCCTGTCCAAATCACCTGCAACACCTCTGCATCCTCCTCCCACCCAGCTTTGTGTCAGCTGCAAATGTTGAGATACTACATTTAGTTTCCTCATCTAAATCATTAACATAATCTATGGTGTCTTATCTTCAGAAAATTTAAGGTTCTAATTTCTGCTGAATTGCCCTTATGGGCTCTTTCCATTACATTTTCAAAGTGTTCTTGCAGATAGTTACATATAACTTGATCTGTTTGAAGCCTCACTGACTTTTGTTTTACTGTTTTATGTCTCAGATACTCTTCTATTCCTTCTTAAATTATAGATTCTGGAATCTACCCCAACATAGTTGTTAAGCTGGCTAGTCAACAGCTTAAAAGTTTTATTCTATTGTACATTTTGTGTATAGGATAAAACAGCTTCTCATAAGCATCAATATGACAAAAATCTATCTGACTCCCCTTTAAAAACCTCTGCAATTTAGCCTCCAAACATTCAGAGGAGAAATCCCTTTACATGGTCGGGGAGTCCAAAACTCAAAGGCACAGGTTTAAGGAGAGAGGGGAAAGATTTAAAAGGGGCCAAAGGGGCAACGTTTTCACACAGAGGGTGGTGCGTGTGTGGAATGAGCTGCCAGAGGAAGTGGTGGAGGCTGGTACAATTACAGCATTTAAAAGGCATCTGCTTGGGTATATGAATAGAAAGGGTTTAGAAGAATATGGGCCAAATGCTGGAAAGTGGGACTAGATTCATTTAGGATATCTGGTTAGCGTGAATGAGTTGGACTGAAGGGTCTGTTTTCGGGCTGTACATCTCTATGACTCTATGATGCTATAACAACACAACCCATAGTTAGACCTGAATGTGAAGGATCATCGTTTGAACCTGGGATACCAACAAATTTTTTATTGCTTATTCTGTAAACACATTTCCTCTTGATAAAATGATGCTATCACAGTGTGTCAGGGTTATGTCATTTTCATAAAATCCCTACAGCATGGATTCAGGCCATTCTGTCCATCAAGTTTCCACTGACCGTCCGAAGAGCATCCCATGCAGATCCACCTCCCAACTCTCTCCCTGTAATCCCACATTTCCTACGGCTAATCCACCTAGCCTGTACACCCCTGGACACGATGGATAATTCAGCATGGCCAATCCAACTAACCTGCACATCTTTGGACAATGGGAGGAAACCTATGCAAACATGAAGAGAATGCGCAAACTCCACACAGTTGCCCAATGCTAGCATCGAACCCAGGTCCCTGCCACTGTGAGGAAGCAGTGCTAACCAATTTTATGAGGGAGCAGCTATCTTTAAATGGTAAATAAGCAATCTGAGCAATAATAGAAAGGATATTGCAGAGAAAATACAGCTCCTTTCTCAACACACTCAGGTGCTTTAATTAAGTACACAAAAGCACTGGAAAATGAACAGTAATTTGACCCTCACAACTCATCACATTACTAAGGCAAGACTTAGAAATTTAATTTGTCCTTTTATTCTGTTTTTTCCCTGCTGTAAATCCATATCCATAGTTCCTACTGAACCAACAGCTTTCAAATTGCTTTTGTATTTTAATTGAATAATTTATGTATACTAACATTTGGATCCTTTATAAATAATTTCCTTCATTGACAGTCTAATCAAAAACTATAAAGCAAAAATTACTCTTAAGGCAATGGGACATTCCAGCTTTAAGCATGGAAGAATGCTGTATATAATTCAAAAATGCTGTATGTTCACAGCAGAAGACCCAATGGATGTTGTCATGGCTTCAATGACTCTGCAGGGATAATTTTCTAATTCTTGGTGTGGTGTATCACCTGCTGAGCCCAGATAATGAAATATTGCCTCTACAGTACATATGACTCACCAACTACTTAAGATGATGGTGGTAAAATATGTACAGGGCTGTGCTGGAAATTCAGATATCTTATTCTGGCAGAGAAGGCTTCCCCACTGCAAGCATAAAATCAACAAATTACTCTTTATAACCTTGTGGTCTTAACGCAAAAGTTGTTTTCAAATGCTATCTGAACTTTGAGCTCAATTTATATGGCCTTTAATTTTCGCTCAGGCATGAATAAATGCAAATTACACTTTTAGATTCTTGAATTGTGATTTACAGATGAGTCGAGTAAAAGTTTAAATAAAGCTTTGTGTGTCCTGTCATTGGGCTTTGATTTTAGCATAACTGTGGTTATAGGGATTGAAGTTATAGAGTCATTCAGCACAGAGCTGAAAATATGTTGCTGGTTAAAGCACAGCATGTTAGGCAGCATCCAAGGAACAGAAAATTCAACGTTTCGGGGCAGAGCCCTTCATCAGGAATGACTCACCAACTACTTAAGATGATGGTGGTAAAATATGTACAGGGCTGTGCTGGTGAAGGGTTCTGGCCCGAAACGTTGAATTTCCTGATCCTTGGATGCTGCCTAACCTGCTGTGCTTTAACCAGCAACACATTTTCAGCTCTGATCTCCAGCATCTGCAGACCTCACTTTTTACTCATTCAGCACAGAAACAGACCCTTCGGTCCAACCATTCCATGCCGACCATGTTCCCAAACTAAACTGGTCCTACCTGCCTGCATTTGGCCTCTATCCCTCCAAACATTTCTTACTCATGTAATTATCCAAATTTTTTTTAATTTTGTAACTGTACCTGCATCCACATATGAAGTATTCTCTGCGTAAAAAGGTTCGCCCTCACATCACTGTTAAATCTCTCTTCTTACCTTAAAAATATGCCCCCTCGTTTTGGATCCTCCTACCCTAGGGAAAAGACCTTTGCTATTCATTGCCAGCTTTTTGCTTTGAAGTTGCTATTGGCTTTAATTAGCTAAAATAAAAGAATATGGAATGTTGATTGTGTACATTATTACAGAACAACTATCTCTGAAGTTGTAATTTGCCTATTTCACAAACAGAACCATATCAAAGGATTTGTAGAATTACTGGGAAAAGTCCAGAGAAAGTTCTTTGCCAAAAATCAACACTTGGAATGTCCTATCCGCACATACTTAATCACAGGAAGAAAACCCATAAAGTCTGTAGGAAGAGTTTTAAAGAAAATTAGCAACTATGGCCTGGAGATCGACGAAACTCTCTATCTTGCCGGTTCCCCGAAAAAAGCAGTCTTAGACATCATATTGCCTCATATTTTCTTTGACAGTCAGCTGAACTCAAATGGTTTCTCCATTCAAAATACCGCAAGTTGTACTGAAGTTTAACTTTAACTGCATTGTAGATACTGGCCCTTGTGAAACAATGCAATATCTATGTCAAAATCATAATTAAAAGAATTCTACTGACAACTCCAGAACTCTATTTATTATTGTAAATAGCTGCAGATGGTTTCCTGTGAGTAAGAAATTGTGACAGAAAACATTATTTGTTCATCCTGTATATCATTTAAGTGTTAACATTGATATGTGTTGTTCTTATGATTTTATTTGTGCACCAAATCCAAAACATTAGCTGAGTTAGTAGCAGTCAAAAGGCTCTTGGTTAAAACCACCTTCCAAACGTTAAGCTTCACCGTGCAATGTTGGGGGTGCAGTCGTTTAGATGAGATATTATAACTGAGCCAGAGCCTGCCTAATTGTATAGCATTTTTCAAATTACACTGAGTTCTGCTCGCGTTCTGGCCAGTATTCATTCATGATCAAGATCTGAAAAATAGCTTCTCCACGTGGAAGGAAAGAAAACAGATAAACTGGTAAATGAGACACACTGATCTCATTGATATTGTACACTTCAAAATGGAGAGCCAATAAGAGACCAATGTGTCTCCTCCATCATCAGTCTGAACTGATTTTATTTTACTTTTTGTTAACCTTCTGGGGGGCAATTTAAAACAGTGTTTTGTCACTGCATTTTGTTTGAATGGACTTTATTGGTTTTTAAATAATCTGCACAAGTAATGACTGCTGTAGAATTGCAACTGTTTACATTTCCATGAATTGCATTATGAAGATTTTAAAAGGGAAGTGTTTTAGGTGATGTGAAGTGTGTATACCTGTGTTACCCTGATCTCTTGTCTAGTCCTGTATTTCTTCTTTTGAATTTGTAATATTGATGAAGTTTATAAGCATAAACGAACCTACCTGAAGTAATTCTATATTCAGGATGAGGAAACAAGACAAGAGATTATTGTGGTAAAATTATTAACCGATTCTATTTTGTCAAATATTTTGTTAATAACTTTGAAGCTCATTCATCATTATAACAAGGAAAGCTAGTAGTCAGGTTAATAATGCATTAATGACAGTGAAACTTTCTGGTTTTAATGCCTTCTTACAATTTCATGTTAAATTACTTCTATTCCACTCTGAAAAGATTTAAAAATTGACATGCCCTCCCCTTCAAAGAAAATAAACATGTCACAGTTTCCATTATGAGGATGACACCTATCGGGGGCACGTTTCCATGTGCTAAGATCTTTGGGATTGGTGGATCCAACTCCAGAAATTGTACATTTGTTTTGGTCACTGGATCACAACCGATGTTTCCAATGCAGGTGCAGGGGCAGCAAAGCTGGTATCGACAGGTCAACTCAGCTCATTAACTGGAAGCTGAATGTCATTGCACATTTAAATAGCATGTTTGGTTGTTGACTACAGTTTAAGCCGGGAACTGATGCCAACAGAACTGGGATTGTCACGAGTGCTTTAACAATAGAGCAATAGGAAGCCTCTACTATTATGACTACAGTCGGGGCTGTTTGATGAGGAATGGCACAAAGTGAAGATGAGGGCCAATTAGGAAGAACCACTAGGCCAATGAGTTAAGAACTTATATTTGAGAATGTTGGAGGGGGTTTGCTAAAGAGATTGAGGTTATTTCCGAAACAGTTACTGAGTTATTTATTTGTACCTACGTTTGTGAAATATTGCCTAAACCTGTAACATGGATGCAATAACATAACTCCCGTCTTGCTTGTTAATTTATTTGAATTGTTGGATGTTTTGACTAATGAAAAGCGTCATGAGTAGCCCGTTCTTGAAGGGGCACAGGTGAGTGAATTGTTGAAATAAAGCTAACCCTTAAAGGAAACTTAACAAATCATAAACTATATTCCATGATATGATGATACATTCAAATCACTCTCACTGGTAGTGAGAGGCCTCAGTCATGCCTGTCTACATAATATGCACCTTTCTTGTAAAAAACAGGCCACCAGGTTGAGTGACCCCTTGACTGCTGCTACCTGGACCTGTGCTAAGTGCATTCCTACAAGATCATCCACCTTCCTCCACATAGGGAGCATGGTGGCTCAGTGGTTAGCACTGCTGCCTCACAGTGCCAGGGGCCCTAGTTTGATTCCAGCCTTGGATGACTGTCTGTGTGGAGTTTACACCTTTTCCCTGTGTCTGTGTGTTTCCGTCAGGTCCTCCTGTTTCTTCCCACAGTCCAATGATGCGCAGTTTAGATGGATTGGCATTGCTAGCTTATCCACAGTGACCAGGGATGTGCAGGCCTAGTGGATTAGCCATGGGAAATGCAGGGTTATAGGGATGGAGTGGGGGTCTGAGTGGGATGCTGTTTGGAGGTCAGTGTGGACTGGATGGGCCAATGGGCCACTTCCATACTGTAGGCATAATATAAGGTGACCAATGATTAGGATCGTGGGACCGAGTGACAGGCTAAAATTGAGCAGCAGTTCCCTTAGATAATGGAATCTGCAATCTCTCATATCCTACATTTAATCTTGTTTCTAAAGTTAATGAACAACCATTTCAATATGGTGTAGAATACTTTGTCCAATGCTTTACTGGAGGAACATGCAACATTGGATACAGAAGTTGCATATTGTGAGGGTTTATTCGTTTTGTAGTTTCCCACAAAGTGAGAATAAAGTTTATGGTTAGTTATGAAACACATAGGATGCAAAACGTAAATCCATTGCATTCATACCATCCCTACAGTGTAGAAACAGGCCATTCAGCCCAACAAGTCCACACCAACCCTCCGAAGAGAAACCCACCCAGACCTATTCCCTTACCCTATGACTCTACATTTACCCCTGACTAATGCACCTAACCCACACACCCCTGAACACTATGGACAATTTAGCATACCCAATCCACCTCACCTGTATATCATTGGACAATGGGAGGAAACCAGAGCACCTGGAGGGAACCCGCGCAGGAGAATATGCAAGCTCCACACAGTTACCGAGGCTGGAATCGAACCCGAGTCCCTGGTGCTGTGAGGTGATTGTTGGAGCCAACATGAGCTGGACATCCCGTGAATGGGTTGCGAAGCACCTTCAGACCATGTGCCCCTCCCCAATATTGGGATGATGCCTCAACCATGTTGGCTGTACATACACCAGAGGCCTCCCAGGTGGTAAGATCACAAAGCCAAACAGCCATTCTGACTGATGTGACGTGAATTCCAAAAGCAGAGCCTCACAAGATTCAGTGTATTTACTTGTCAGTCAGAACTTGTGTTTAGCTGCAACAGGGATCCACCGCAACTCCTATAGAAATGTTCAGACATTCACTTTGCAGGTAAAGTGAGCTAAATATCGGTTAGTACTCTGAGTGTTTTTTGTTTAATACATTGCGATGTGTCACTGGATTTGGCAGTGACTATTGCTCCACCTTCACCTGGAGGCCAGAGGATTTGATGACCTGTCTCTGATTCACCACATCCTGATTGGCTAGTTTCAGGCTATGTCTGAGCCAGTGTCAGAGTGAGTGGCTGGCAGTAGCAGATCAGTTGCTGAGACCAGCAGTTGATCAGTGGCTGATGTTGGTGGGTGTTTGAACGCAGCATATCAAAAGGAGGAATGATGGAGTGAGGGAATACAAGTTAGGGTGGAAAGCGAGAAATCCATGGTTGCACCACATGCAGCCTGCAGGTCAATACCAGATTGTAGAATGGTGGTGAGCTGGGGGTACAGGAGGGACACAAAACAGGGAGACATCAGACCCTCAATGTCCCTAGTGTTGCTGTGTGCCTGTTACCACTCATCCCATCACGTGAACCGCCATCTTCTCCATAGGTTTCAGATGTCCTTGTTCCCCACAGATTCAGCTCTGCTTTGTTCCAGTTCTATTGTACGCTTGTGCTGCAACTGAGACGGCAGATTGTCAGTTTTTTGGCAATGTGATTGGGCCATTGCCCATTCCAACCAAATGATTGAGAGTACATTCAAGCAGTGAGGTATATGAAGTGGGCATCATTGGTATACCTGCAAGGGAGAGGCAGATTATCTCTACATAGAACATAGAACATTACAGCACAGTAAAGGCCCTTCAGCCCTCGATGTTGCAACGACCTGTCATATCAATCTCTATGTCGGGTATGACTTCTCAGTGCTAGGAAGTGTTGATGGCCAAGTGATAGGGCTATGGTTCAGTCCTCCTGTTCCTCAGATGCTGCCTGACATGCTGTGTTTTTCCAGCACCACACTCTCAACTCTGATCTCCAGCATCTGCAGTCCTCGCTTTCTCCTCCCTGTGGATCATTGGGTCATGTAAGAGGTTAGTGGGACACAGATCTCCCGTGCAAGTGCACAAATTGTGTTTGACCATCCACATGATCTTGAGTGCAGTGCTTGTTTGATTTTTTTTTGCTGGCTTTGCTTTGTTTTTAGTGTCCCCTTTTCTTCCTGAGTTTCCCCTTATTTTTCATTGTTGTTGCTCCTCTCCTGGCCTTAGACAGGTTGCAGGTTTCAGCCACTGAACGATGTTCTTGTCAATTAAAGAATGATGATGCCCATGGAAACGAATTTGGAGAAATAAAATGGTGGAATGAGCTGGACACAGGTAAGGCTTCTTCGTTTAGAAGCCATGTTAAAGTGTTTTAATAGCTGTATTTTTGTTGTCAGTCTTCGTCACCTGTGGCATTAAATTTATTGCTTTGGCACAAACTCCCCCCCCCCATCAAGTTTTAATAATCATTTGAATATTTCTGTTATTGAGCCAAAATTCAGCTTACGTGGAAGACAATATTCAGTTGTTAATTGATTGGGACTCAAATGGAGTTCTTAATAATAATACAAAGCCCCCAAAATTGACTAATGCGTGAACTCTCCATTTATGTGAATTTTTCTACCATGTTTAAAACCATCAGAGGAGTGATAAACAATACATGGATTTCACTTTCCCAACAAAACAATCGAGTTGAATTGCAGCAGCGTTTGACCATCTGTAAAGGACTCACTGCTCTGACCGTGAACGATGTTCATTCTGTTCCCACTAGGACTGCTACTGGCTGCTCCTTCTCTGACCTGCCATATGTAAATATTGGCAAGGAGACAATACCTGGAGGATTTCCCTTCTTGTCAACTCATTGAACACTGTTTTCCAGGTGTCCCATTTTGATGGCAGTTTTATTCACTGGGAAACAGCTGTAAAAACTCTAGATATATGCCCCATGAAGGAAACAGGGACTCATAATAACTTTCTTCAATCCAAGCTGCATCCAACATATAGCAGGTGAATGCCCTGGCTCCCACTTTAATTGGCCTCCTCATTAGGAGCCCAGATGCAATCCTGAAGGAAATTTCTAATTGTTTAAGGTTCCTAATTACCTCTTGAGGTACTGAGGGATCATCAAAGACTTTAACAGTGCAAGGAAAAAATTCCCACCAATATCTTCGAGAACAAGTAGGGATGGACAGTAAAGTGTCACTTATTTTTTGAAGATTTCTTAGACGCATTCACCTTCTTTCAGTTTTTGTCAAATATCAAAGTCAATGTTTTATTCACTTGTTCCATTTTACACTTCTTTCCATGTCAAAAAAAGACAAAAACAAATGTAATGTCTTTTTTCTAATTCCTGATTGGATTATTTCCTTTCAAAGATAAAAAATATTCAGTTGAACCTTCCCAAATTTTGACAGCACATCAAACTTTGTTGAGGTTTAGGGAGGATTTCCTTCTGGAGATCTAGTGAGCTTTGTCATGCCATTTTACATTGCTCACCTCATGTAGAATCCACCAGGTATCCCCAGTGCCAATCTCACACGAGCTGGCATACCCATGGCAGAGGTACTCATCGTGATGGATCTTCCAAGTGTCTTTCTGCCCCTGGCAGCATCTTTAAAGCCCAGTTGTGGAACAGTCCAATAGTACAGGCCCAGAATCAGACTTCGCAGTCCCAGTGTGTTAAGAACTGAGAAGGAAATGATCAATCTAGGGAAATTGATACAATGCTTTGGTGACTGTGTCCTAACCATAGACCATAAGATGCAAGAGTAGATATTATCCTTCTGAGTCTGTTTTGTCACTCAATAAGATCGTGACTGATCTCATAATCTTCGATGCCACTTTCCCATCCCATAACTCCTGATTTCCTTATTGATTAAAAATCTATCTCAGCCTTGAATATATTTAATTACCCATCATGTGCTCATGAATTCCACATTTTGAGAGAAAAAAAATCTTCCTCAGCCCCATTTTTTTTTAATTCATTCACGGGATGAGGGCATACTGCCAAGGGCAGGATTTATTGTCCATCCCTAATTGCCCAGGGGGCAGTTGAGAGTCAACCACATTGCTCTGGCTCTGGAGTCACATGTAGGCCAGACCAGGTAAGGATGGCAGTTTCCATCCCTCAGGGACATGTTTGGGTTTTCTCCTGACAAGTGACAATGCATTCTCAATCATCATTAGACTCTTAATTTCAGACTTTTATTGAATTCAAATTTCACCATCTGGTCTGGTGGGATTCAAACCCAGGTCATTGGATTAATAGACCAGTGGTAATACCACTAGCCTGTTGCCCACCTCCCTCCCACCTTCAACGGGCAGCCTGTTATTCTGAGACTGTTTCTTCTGGGTGTAGACTCTTCCAGCTGTGCCAGATATCTGGGTAGATCCCTGACTCTCTCACCTGATGCTGACTGCTTTGAACCTGCAGGGTTGGCTTTGGTCTAATTCCTGGACTAAATGATATGGAACCCCTGACCCTGAGCACCTTGAGTGACCAACAGACAATGACCAATGCATAAACATTGACAAAAGGGTCAGTTAGACTCGAAACGTCAGCTCTTTTCTCTCCTTACAGATGCTGCCAGACTTGCTGAGATTTTCCAGCATTTTCACTTTTTTGGTTTCAGATTCCAGCATCCTTGGATGCTGCCTGACCTGCTGCGCTTTTCCAGCAACGCATTTTCAGCTCTCTCCCAGGAATGCCTACCCTGAAGAAGTACTGCTCTTCTCTCCGACAGGATTTTGTTTTCCTCTCTCCCCCGTCCACCTTCACTGCTTTCCTTTTCTCTCTCAGTGTTAGACAAGGTATTTATTAAGACTCGCTTCCACAGCCATATTTCCTTCCTCAGTGACTGTCTTTGCCTCCGACTTACTCCACTTGGATTTCAACTCAAATCCCACCCTGCATGCAGCCTCCAGGATTACAGGTACTTGCACGATATACAACATTTTTCCAACTGCTGTTCTCGCCGCATCCTAATAGCCACACTCAGGTCCATGCGCCGCCACATGAAAGCACTCGACACCTCTCTCCAGCAGCACCGACTTACTCTCTCTCAAAGCTGTCCAGGTCCATGGTTTCATTTCACCCTTCATATTATTCAGTGCCTTAACTCCAAACTTCTTCTGTTTCTTGCAAATGTTAAGGAACACAAACTTCAACTTCTCATCCACACCCAGCCCACCCTGCACCTTGCAGCAGCCCCAATCCCTCGAACCCCATCTCTTCCAGCCCCAGCCCTTGCCGTGTGCTCACCATACCCTCTGACCTTCCCCTCTCTGAGGCTGAGCGTGCTGTTCTCAGCAAAGGACTCACCTTTGTTCCCTTACGTCCCCACCTCAATGAATTCCGGCCTCGACACGATGCTGAGCTCTTCTTCTTTCACCTTCGCCTTCATGCTCATTTCTTTGGGCAAGAATCCTCCCCCCTGCTCCACAGATCCTTTCACATCCCTCCAACATTCCACCTCTCATTGGACACCCCCGCCAGGACAATTTCCTGCCCTCAATCTTTTCATTGACAATTGTCGACGGGACATTGGCCACCTTAGTTTCTCTGCCCCTCATATCCATTCCAACCTCTCTCCATCCGAACTTTCTGCCCTTCCCTCCCTTAGGTCCAACCCCAACCTTGTCATCAAACCTGCTGACAAAGGGGTTGTTGTCTGGCGTGCTGACCTCTACCTCACAGAGGCTGGGCGCCAACTCTCAGATTCCTCCTCCTACCTCCCCCTAGAGTATGACCACACCACTGAGCATCAAGCCATTGTCTCCAACACCGTGACTGACATCATTTCCTCCGGATGCCTCCCCCCCATAGCTTCCAACCTCATAGTCTCCCAACCCTGGACAGCCCCATTTCTACCTACTCCCCAAAATCCACAAGGAGGACTGTCCCAGCAGGTCCATTGTGTCAGCATGCCCCTCCCCCACTGAACTTATTTCCTCCTTACTCCTCTGGTTTACCCCTTCCCCACCTACATCCGGGATTCCTCTGATGCCCTGCGACACATTGACAGCTTTCACTTCGCAGGCCCTAACCACCTTCTATTCACCAAGGATGTGCAATCTCTTTACACCGCCATCCCACACCAAGACGGCTTGAAACCTCTTTGCTGTTTTCTTGAAAAGAGGCCCTCCATCACCACTCTCCTCTGCCTGGCTGAACTTGTTCTCTCTCAACAACTTCTCCTTCAACCCATCCCATTTTCTCCCAATCAAAGGTGTAGCAATGGGTACCCGCATGGGTCCTAGCTGTGCCTGCCCTTTCATGGGGTATGTGGAACATTTCTTGTTCCAGAAATGTTCTGGAATCGCAGAAGGTGCAACACCTGCCCCTTTACCTCTTCCATGCTCACCACCCAAGGCCCCAAACACTCATTTCAGATTAAGCAGCTTTTCACTTGTACTCCTTTCAATTTGGTCTATTGCATTCATTGCCCCCAACTTCAGATGATTAACCCATCTTGTTCCCTCTGTTTTCATTCTGCTCTGTAATTTTATTTTATTTATTGTTTTAATATATTTTTTCACTGTTCTGTACCTTTTATTCTTTGATTGACTCTCTTTCTCTCACTCCCCACTCTCTCATCACCTTTTTCCTCTCCTCTTCCACCTC
Source organism: Hemiscyllium ocellatum (assembly GCF_020745735.1). Classification (NCBI taxonomy): domain Eukaryota; kingdom Metazoa; phylum Chordata; class Chondrichthyes; order Orectolobiformes; family Hemiscylliidae; genus Hemiscyllium; species Hemiscyllium ocellatum. Next base: position 140,049,737 of record NC_083403.1, on the reverse strand, counting down.
TCCTACCCTTCTCCGCAAAAAAAAGAGCTTTGACAAAGGGTCAGTTTGACTCGAAACGTCAGCTGTTTTCTCTCCTTACAGATGCTGCCAGACCTGCTGAGATTTTCCAGCATTTTCTCTTTTTGGCCCTAGACATTGGTTTCCTTTGCTGGCTGAGTTGGGAGGTTATGTTGCAGCTGTACAGGACTTTGGTTAGGTCATTTCTGGAATACTGCACTCAATTCTGGTCTCCCTGCTATAGGACGGATGTTGTGAAACTTGAAAGGGTTCAGAATAGATTTGCAAGTGAGTTACCGCATTTGGTGAGTTTGAGCTATAGGGAGAGGCTGAACAGGCTGGGGCTGTTTTCCCTGGAGCATCAGAGGCTGAGGGGTGACCTTATAGGGATTTATAAATTATAGGGTGATGGATGGATAGGGTGAAAATACAAAATCTTTTTTCCCAGGATAGGGGAGTCCAGAACTAGAGGACATAGGTGTAAGGGGAGAGGGGAAATATTTAAAAGAGACATAAGGGGCAACTTTTTCACGCAGAGGGTGGTGTGTGTATGGAATGAGCTGCCAGAGGAAGTGTGGTGGCTGGTACAATTACATTTAAAAGACATCTGGATGGGTATATGAATAAGAAGGGTTTAGAGGGATCTGGGCTAAGGGCTGGCAAATGGGACGAGATTAATTTAGGATATCTGGTCGGCATGGACGAGTTGGACTGAAGTGTCTGTTTCTGTGCTGTACGTCTCTATGACTCTATGTCCACTCCCTTGACTGCTCATGGGAGTAACCAGCGACCAGATTTTGTGTCTGCACTAAAGTCAAAGCAAGACAGGCGTTTTGTGAGCCTGTATGTTCTGGGTGAAGTGGGAAAGTGGAAAAAACAAATCAAAGCAACACCAAGATACCATGAGCATCCAAAGTGTGTGAGCTCTCTGTCTGATAACGGCTTTATATTTTCTGTTGGGACTGGGTGCAGTCCAATTGCTCTCTGCTGCCTGGCAAAACAACTACTTACAAACACATGAAGTGAGATAACTTAATAATGAGATGTTAGTAAATGCAAATAGTTCAGTTACCAGTCTCAAGCAAGCCTCATCGTGCTGCTGAAACTCTGAAATATCAACATCAAGAACCTCTATTGTTATTTCTCACCTTATTTTTTTCAACCTTCTCGCCATTACCCACATTGTTCAGGAGTTTGGAAATTTCCACCCAAAAGTCCCTTGTAAATAACTTAATTCAATAATGATGTAAGTAAGTGCTCCATGAAAATATGGAGCTCAATGTTTTACTTTACACTTGTCAATGTGGGCATCCAGCAGAACTGGCAGCATGGTGGCTCAGTGGTTAGCGCTGCTGCCTCACAGCGCCAGGGACCCGGGTTCAATACCAGCCTCGGGCAACTGTCAGTGTGGAGTTTGCACATTCTCCCCTTGTCTGCATGGATGCTCTGGTTTCCCCCCCACAGTCCAAATACATGTTAGGTGGATTGGCCATGTTAAGTTGCCCTTAGTGTTCAGGGATGTGCAGGCTGGGTGAGTTAGCCATGGGAAATGCAGGTTTACAGGGCAGAGGGGTTGGTCTGGATGGGATGCCCTTCAGAAAGTTGGTGTGGACTTGTTGGGCTGAATGGCTGATTCCACACTGTAGGGATTGTTTGCTTATCTGCTGAATGTAAAGCTAAAAGCAAAACTCAAAATATACTTTATAAATTAGTCACAGTCTCCATCTAGTGTCCATTTTGGTGAGGATGGATTCATTTCTGTTAGCTTGATTGCTTGCTTTGAATCCCATTTTCTCAAAAGTGATTTGAAGGGACGTCATGGAAACTATATTACTAAGAGGTAGTTCACACTTGCACAAATACATGGTCACTGTCCTCACTCCCTGCCACAGTGGAGTTAATCTACAGAATGAGCCAGAAACCATTCACACCTGGGCTCCTCCAGGCCAGAACCAAGAATGCCCCAATTTCTGTCATTGAGCTGCAGGAGGCAGGGGGCCCCTGTGCATGCACACACTGAAAGGTCAAGCCTAAAACCATTGTCAATGTGTTCACTGCGGTATAGGGGAGAACAGGCCTCTCATTAAATTCCCAGAGAACAAAAGGTCTTCAGCAGCTGAGTGCTGCCACACAACACTGCCCCCTACTGCCCCGACACGTTAATGGTCATGGACATTCAACCTCCGATCTTTGGGTAAGAGTTCTCCAAGGCAGTCTTCGAGATACACAGCAATGCAGGATCGCCGAGCAACAACTGGCAGCCATCTTCCATACCCATGAAGACAACCTCCACAGTGATCTTGGGTTCATGTCACGCTAGGAAAAAGTGAGGACTGCAGATGCTGGAGATCAGAGCTGAAAATGTGTTGCTGGAAAAGCGCAGCAGGTCAGGCAGCATCCAAGGAACAGGAGATTCGACGTTTCGGGCATAAGCCCTTCTTCAGGAACTTATGCCTGAAACGTCGAATCTCCTGTTCCTTGGATGCTGCCTGACCTGCTGCGCTTTTCCAGCAACACATTTTCAGTTCATGTCACGCTATATGTGACCCCACCTTACTGTTCTGTATCTGTAAAACCTTCCTTAATGTCCGGCTTTGACACCATCACCTTGATGAATTGTTATGATCTTTCTACTTTAATTAGTTTGTACAGTTTTGAATTACTTATTACTTTGGTTAAAACCTCGGCATGGGACTCTTATACCTATCGTGTTATTCTAGTCATTTGGTTTGTCTTTGGGACCACTTTATTTTTAATGATTTGTAATTATCTCTCTGCCTCATTTTATCGGATTATAGGTCATCCCTTTGCTTGTAATGCAACTATCCATATTTTACTCACATCATCTGATGCTCTCGATCACCTGCAGAGACCTATTATTCAGCCTATCAACACTTCAGTCAAACGATTTGTATGATCTTTTGCACTCTGCGCCCATTGACCTCGGAGTATTGGGTACAGTTCTGGTCACCGCATTATAGGAAGGATGTGGAAGCTTTGGACAGGGTTCAGAGGAGATTTACTAGGGTGTTGTCTGATATGAAGGGAAGGTCTTACATGGAAAGGCTGAGGGACTTGAGGCTGTTTTCATTCAAGAGAAGAAGGTTGTGAGATGACTTAATTGAGACATGTAAGATAATCAGAGGGTTAGATCGGGTGGACAGTGAGAGCCTTTTTTCTCAGATGGTGATGGCTAGCATGAGGGGACATAGCTTTAAATTGAAGGGTGATAGTTATAGGACAGATGTCAGAGGTAGTTTCTTCACTCAGAGAGTAGTAGGGGTGTGGAACACACTGCCCGCAACAGTACTAGACTCGCCACTTTAAGGGCATTTAAATGGTCTTTGGATAGGCATATGGACGAGAATGGAACAGTGTAGATTAGATGGGCTTCAGATTGGTTCCACAGGTCGGCGCAACATCGAGAGTGGAAGCACCTGTAATGTTCTATATTCTATGATATCTCTGCCTTTACATTCTGTGTCTGTGTGCTTCTCTCCTACGTCACCTAGCGAAGCTGACCATGTCCACCTCAGTCCAACACCGGCACCTCCACACGAAAGTTACAAAGGGACACCGTTAGACCAAGTGAATGAGCAAAATTGTGACAGCTGGAGTGAAATGTAAACAAGTGTAAGGTTATCCATTTTAGCTAAGAAAAAAGGATAGATCAGGGTGTTTTGTAAATGGTATGAAGTTAAATACAGTGGATATCTAAAGTGAATTGAGAGTTCAGATACAAAGAGGTATGGCAGATAACACATCAACGTTTATGAGTCAGTGCGCTGACCATCATGTCCCACTCCAGATTTCCAGTCTGCCAGTTGTTCCTCTCTGCTCCCGGTATTCCAATCCACTGGCCGTTGTGTTCCACTCTGGGTTTTCAGAATTAACATAATTCGAACTTTTTCATTATTTGGAGATCAGTTGGGCTTCTGCTAATGATGCAGTGTGAATTTTGACAGGAATGAATTTCAGCCCCTCAAAAGTAGTATCCATGTGATAGTCCACCCAATAAATTTAACCTTAAAAAGTAATCAAAAAAATTGACTATTACTCAAGTATCCTGATTTTCTTCCTTTGATTCAGAAATATGGAAAGCAAAATGTGGCCGAACAAAAATGTGAGCTGTTTTATAATCACAGATAAAACTTAAAATCTTACCCTTGGAAAAGACTAGAAGTGAGTAGGAAATTTGATGCCATCATCACTGAAAAATTGAACATTGCCCTAATACTGTGCCCATCCTCCTGAAACTTTGGACCCAAAAAAAAGATGTCAGGCAGTATCCAAGGAGCAGGAAAATCGACATTTCAGGTTCCTGATGAAGGGCTTTTGTCCGAAACATCGACTTTCCTGCTCCTCGGATGCTGCCTGACCTGCTGTGCTTTTCCAGCACCACTCTACTCTTGATTTGGCGACGCTGGTGTTAGACTGGGGTGTATAAAGTTAAAAATCACACAAAACCAAGTTATAGTCCAACAGGTTTATTTGGAAGCACTAGCTTTTGGAGCAACGCTCCTTCATCAGGTGGTTGGGGGTTGTTGTGTCACAACCACCTGATGAAGGAGCGTTGCTCCGAAAGCTAGTGCTTCCAAATAAACCTGTTGGACTATAACCAGGTGTTGTGTGATTTTTAACTTTGTACACTCTAATTTTGACTCTAATCTCCAGCATCTGCAGTACCCACTTCTGCCCAAGAAAATTGATGGCCTTTCTAGTGTACTCCCAGTGTAACCCAGCAGAGGGCACCAGAAGGGCCATATATTCAATCAGGACTCAGTTACAGCAACATTGGCCTGGCCTGAAGTTTCCTGCAGAGCTCAAAATACACAGGCGCCAAACAAATTCACCCTTAAAATATGACCACGAAATTTCAACAACAAAGAGGAAAATCAGAGAAAGATTGATCTGTTCAAAGTGTTAGCGTCTTTGTCATCCAGTTTATCAGTTGAAAGAACAATCATCCCTGGGAGCTGGTTAATAATGCAAGGAACCTGAACAATGCAAAGCAATGACCATCTCCAACAAGAGAGAATCTAAGCATCGCTCCTTGACATTCAATACCATTACTGCATCCCCCATGGTTGATTCCTTGTCTTATCATTGACCAGCACCTGAACTAGGCAGGCCATATGAAGACTGTGAGAGAGTGAGGACTACAGATGTTTGAAACATCGATTCTGCTGCTCCTCAGAAGCTGCCTGACGTGCTGTGCTTTTCCAGCACCACATGCTCGACTCTTGACTCTCCAGCATCTGCGGTTCTCACTTTTGCCTCATCAGCTATAAGTCCAAAGTTAGGAGACTGAAGAATACTCTCAACCTGCCTGGGTGAGTGCAGCTCTAACAGCACTTAATGGTCAACCCAAACACAGCTTCAATATTGATGTCCTTCACCATTGATGCAGTAACTCATTAAAGGTCTCTGGACAACATTTTCGTACCCTATGAGATCTATCATATAGAAGGGTAAAGGCCCCAGACACAAGGATCGCCATCGCTTGCAAGTTTCCCTCCAAACTCACAGCATCCTGATTTTGAACTATATTGTTGTTCCTTCACTGTCCCTTGGTCAGAATCTTAGAATTTCCTTCCTAACAGCTCTGTGAGTATCTCAAAACCTTTAGGACTACAGAACCTCAGGATGACAGCTCACCACCACCTTTCCCAGCACAATTCACTATGGACAAGAAATGCTGGTTTAGATAGTGCCACCCACATCCCAAAAATGAGTAGAAAAATTCAATTCAATTCTATTCTGATTCAAGTAGCAGTGAGTGTTAGAGAGGCTGAATCTCTAGGAATCTGCAACTCTAATTGTAGATTCTGTCCCTTCCACGTTAGGTGTTCCAGCTCCATCAATCTCTACAGAATCCCTCTTTCCCTCTCTTCCAGAGAGAGTATTTAGAATTCAAGGACGGGGTGGAGGGAATCTGTGATTAGAGAAGCTGGGACAGTTACTGTACAGGAGACTTTCAGCGGTGTCTGTAACAGAGGAGCATGCAGTAATATTGTGGAAAACAAGATCACAGAAGGGAGTGGGTGGCTGAAAACTTAGCAGTAAGGCTGAAAGTACGTCCCAAAAGTGGCCAACATTCAGCCCGCTGCTAGCCCAGTCCCAGCTGTAATCCCTGTGTAAGAAACCGAGGTGCTTGGTTTCACCTATCTTCAGTGACAGACCGAGATGAGTTTATAGGCTGTCATTTTGAACAGAAGTGAGAAATGGAGAATATTTGCTGGTTAATTTGGGAAGGTTTGGGTCTAGGTCTGGGTTTGGTGTAATTCATTATCTGCTGGCCAGCCTGGTGCTGCAACGTGAATTCTGCTTGCTCCAGTTGCTGAACCTTTGGACATGTGGCAGTCTGTAACCCTCATGTGTTCTACACCTTTCACTTCAAAGCTACTGAGGCTAAAGAAACTTGCAACTGGGAGAACCAAATGGAAGACTGTTGGAGAATGAGAACTGCTTCTAATTATTATTTAAAAAGGTCCATGAATGAGATATTTCTTGCCATTATGCTACCTCATGCCATATAGGTAGAATTTTTATGTTGGAAATGGAGTGTGAGATTTATTTATCAGAAATTAACAAAAACATTTAATTTAGAAAACAAGAGTATAAGAAACAAGATACTGTACCAGGTCCTGGTTCACAGATTCCAAATTGAAGTATGTAATTATGTATGCAGTCTTTGGTATTTACTTATCTGCATAAAGAAGGAAATGCAAGACAAAGGTTCAACACAAATATAGCAAGTATATATTCTTAATAAATAAATTAGCTGTCACATTTCTTATTGATAAGTAACACATTAGTAGTATGGATTCTATTCAATTTGAAATGTCATAGAGGTTTAATTAAACAGTTCAGACTGTAGGTGACATGATGGTTAGCACTGCTGCCTCACTGCACCAGAGACCCGGGTTCGATTCCAGCCTCGGGTGACTGACTGTGTGGAGTTTGCACATTCTCCCCGTGTCTGTGTGGGTTTCCTCCAGGTGCTCTAGTTTCCACCCACAGTCCAAAGATGTGCAGGTTAGGTGGACTGGCCATGCTAAATTGCCCGTAGTGTTCAGGGTTAGATGGATCAGCCATGTGTAAAACGGAGGGGGTTGAGTCTGAGTGAAATGCTCTTTGGAGAGTTGCTGTGGGCTTGTTGGGCCAAATGGCCTGTTTCCAAACTGTAGGGATTATATGAAAAGTTGCAATTATAGAGTGGTACAGCATGGAAACATCCAAACTAGACTTGTCCCACTTCACCAATACCCCTCCAAACCTTTCCTCTTCATGAACCTAACCAATTGTCTTTTAAACAAGATAACTATGTATACGGCTTTCTTTTGTATGCATCTGCTGGATTGCATATCCGTTAACCATGTGGTTTCATCTTGGTCATTGGCTTCGTTAGCATACTTAAAACAATAATACATGCCCCAATTTTACAAGATAAAGTTAACTAAGTAAAAGTATGTACACATTAGAGTAATTGCAAAATTACTTAAACAGAAACAATAATTAAAATATTTAAGAGTCTGGATATAGTGGCCTATTGTCTGATATGATCTATTTAATTGGATCGAAAAGACTGAATATTGTACTCTCTTGTCTTCAGTGGATATGCTTTAAATATCCTCTAACTGTCTAACAATTAGATACGAGGAAAAGTAGTCAGTGATTTCAAGAAAATTGTTATTCTGTCTGGTAAATAAATGTGTAGTCTTTTTGTACTAAGGGACTGGTGAATTCTGACTTCACTGCAGACGATCTTTGTTTGGCCAGTAGAGAGTAGAGTAGTTTTTATTTGTCATTCCTACCATATACAACTGATACAGTAAAAATGGGGCCGAGTTCCTCCAGGACCGAGGGTGCTGCATGGACAGCACAAACTACACAATCGTACGCAGCATACAGTGCATAAGAAATGCAAGTTACTGTCTAACAGAAGAATGGTGAATGATAGATTTTTTTTTCTAGCTGCAATAGAAAATAGTCGGATTATACTGTGTTAAGGGGCTTGATGGCTTGAGGGAAGAAACTGTTGCACAGTCTGGCTGTGAGAGACTGAGTGCTCCGGTATCTTCTGCCTGATGGCAGGAGGGAGAAGAGTTTGAGTGAGGGGCGTATGGGGTCTCACACAATGTTCTTAGCCTTTTGGATGTAGCGTGTGGTGTAAATGTCTGTAATGGAGGAAGAGAGGCCCCGATGATCCTCTCAGCTGTCCTCACTATCCGTTGTAGTGTAATTCCCGAACCCGGCAGTGATGCAGCAGCTCAGGGTCCTCTCAATGAACCCTCTGTAGAATGTGGTGAGGATGGGGGAGTGGGGTGGGCTTTCCTCAGTCTGTGCAGAAATTGGAGATTATGCTGGGTTTCTTGGCTATGGAGCTGGTGTTGAGGGTCCAGGTGAGATTCTCTGCCAGTTGTGCACCAAAACATTTGTGCTCTTCACAATCTCCACGGATAAGCTGTCAATGTCCAGCATAGAGTGGTCGGTCCATGACCTCCTGAAGTCAACAGCCATTTCTTTCATCTTGTCCACGTTCAGATACAGGTTGCTGGCTCTCACCAGTCCATTAGCCACTGCACCCCCTCTCTGTATGTTGACTCGTCGTTCCTGCTGACGACGCCCACTATAGGAGTGTCATCAGTGAACTTGATGATGTGATTTGACCTGTGCATCGCTGTACAGTTGTGTGTCAATAGGCAAACAGCAGTGGACTGAGCACACAGCCCTGGGGAGCCTTCATGCTCAGTGTGATGGTGTTGGAGATGCTGTTCCCAATCTGGACTGACTGAGGGCTCCCTGTCAGGAAGTCCAGGATCCGGTTACACAGGGAGATATTTAAGCCCAGCAGACTCAGCTTTCCAATCAGGTGCTGAGGAATGATAGTGTTAAATGCCAAACTGAAGTCTATGAATAGCAGTCTGATATAGGTGTCCTTCTTCTCCAGGTGGGTGAGGGCCAGATGGAGGGTGGTGGAAATGGCATCATCTGTTGAGCAGTTGGGTCAATATGTGAACTGCAGGGTGTCCAGAGAGGGGGGTAGCAGGGTCTTAATCTGCCTCATCATGAGCCTCTCGAAGTGCTTCATGATGATGGGTGTACGTGCAACAGGGTGGGAGTCATTGAGACAGAACGCTGAAGACATCTTCGGCACTGGCATGATGATAGCGACCTTGAAGCACATTGGAACTATGGCACAGCTCAGAAAGATGTTGAAAATGTCCGTGAGAACATCTGCCAGTACGTCAGAGCATCCTCTGAGCGCTCTACCAGGGATGTTTTATCTGGTCCAGCGGTCTTATGTGGGTTGACTCTGCATAGGATTTTCCTTACATCTGCCATGGGGAGGGGGGATGCGCTTCCTCGCTGCCATGTCATTTAGTGTCTCAAACCCGTGCGTAGAAGTTGTTCAACTCCTCTAGGAGGGAGGCATCACCAGCACAAGCAGGCGATGCTGTTCAGTGGTCGATGATGGCCTGAATACCCTTCCACATGCTCAGCATATCGCTGCTGTCCTGAAAGTGGCTGTATATTCTCTGTGCATGTGCACTATTTGCCTCTTTGATGGCCTCGGTCAAGTTGGCTCTTGCTATTGCTAGGGCCACCTTGTCATCCACTCTGAAGTCAAAATCACGGCACTTCAGCAGCGCCCACACCTTTGCAGTCATCCACGGCTTCTGGTTGGGACAAGAGATGATGGTCGTAGACACAGTGACATCGTCGGTACACTAGCAAATCACCGATACCATGTACTCCAAGCTGATGGAATCGCCTTCGGTTGTCACCTCCCCGAACATGTGCCAGTGAGTGCGCTCAAAACAGCCTTGAGGAGCAGAAATGGTCCCTGCCGGGCCGGGTGTTCACCTGCTTCCAAACCGGTTTGACTTGTCTGACGAGCGGGCTGCATGCTGAGATTAGCGTGACAGAGATGTCTCGCTATGGTTGACGACTCTGCGTGTTTCACACATTCTCACTGCTGTCTTATGCCATGGTCTATCCCTCACCAATGTACAGTACCCTGTGCCAGGCAACCTCTTCACTTTGTGCCTGGGTCCTTGATGAAACTGAAGATACATCCTAGTGAAGACCCTGAGGTACAAGCACATTTCACTCTTTACAAGTAATGCCTCTTGAAATAGCTGGTTAGTCTCTGTATGACCTAAAACACTTGTGTCTGGTACCTCTTATACCATAACATGAAACAAAGAACTGTGGAGATCTGAAACAAAAACAAATTGCAGGAGAGACTCAACATTTCTAGCTGCATCTGTGGAGAGAGTAACAGAGTTAATGTATGGAATCCAGTGACTCTTTCACAGAATACTGGAGCATTCTGGTGAAGAGTCATCAGACTTCAAACTTTATCTCTGCTTTCTCTGAACAGATGCTGCCAGACCTGATGAGTTTTACCACAATTTCTGTTTTTTTTTCATACTTTATACATACCAGTCCATCCTTCAGTCATGAATTTCAATGTATCTTCAGCCATGAATCATTAACTGCTTCTACTTGGTTGTATTGGAGCCAATCGAAATTAGTGTTGAAAATGTGTTGCTGGAAAAGCGCAGCAGGTCAGGCAGCATCCAAGGAGCAGGAGAATCGGCGTTTCGGGCATGAGCCCTTCTTCAGGAGGGCCAATCCAGTGCTTGTGTTGGTGAGCCAATCTAAATTAGTCAGTTTGACCCTGAGGACATATTTCAACTTGATGTACATCATGTTGTCTTAGAAGTGTAATGGAATTTTAATATTCTTATGCATATTTGGTCATCACTCAGTGTATGTGATGTAACCATTTTGGTACCATGATTGAAGCAAACGTCAAGTCATATATTGAAGTTATGTTGCAGTTGTACAGGACATTGGTGAGACCACATTTGGAGTATTGTGTTCAGTTTTGGTGCCTTGTTATGGGAAGGATGTCATTGAACTGGAAAGAGTGCAGAAGAAATTTACAAGGATGTTGCCAGGACTCTTAAGTTATGGGGAGAGGTTGAACAAGCTAGGATGTTTTCTTTAGAGTGTGGGAGACTGAGGGGCATCTTATAGAAGTGTATAAGAACATGAGGGACATGGAGAGGGTGAATGCACTCAGTCTTTTTCCCAGGGTTGGGGATTGAGGACTAGAGGGCATCAGTTTAGGGTTGGAGGGGAAAGAATAAAAGGGAACCTGAGGGGCAAATCTTTTACACAGAGGGCGGTACGCATATGGAATGGGCTGACAGCAGAAGTGGTTGAGACATTACACCTATAAGACATCATGATTACATTGAGTTGGACTATGTCGTCAGGGTCAAACTGAGTAATTTGGATTGGCTCCAATACAAGCAAGAAGAAGTAGCTAATGATTCATGACTGAAGATACAATATTTAAAAGACATTTGGACAAATATGTGGATAGGAAAGGTTTAGACGGATATGGGCCAAGTGCAGGGAAATGGGGTTAGAGTGGATGGACAATTTTGTTGGCATGGACCATTTTGGGACAAAAGACCTGTCTCCATGCTGTAGAACTCTATGACTCTCTACATCTGTGTGCTATTACCGGAAGTTGTTATCTCGATGTGGTACACTTGTCACTGGTTCCTGTCAAATCGTTCCCAGTGATTTGTGATCAGTTTCCACAGCAAATTGCTTATAGATCAGGTACATATGGAATCATGTGATACTGTGCATTAGAGGGTTTCATGCCCTATGTTGAAGTATATGTTCAATTCAATTCAATTCAGTGTTGGACTGTGTATATTATCGACTACAGATCCAAATACAATTTGTTTCCCATTTTGGACAAGCCTTTGGAAAAGCATGACATTCAGTATTGTTGTTTTCCCTGGGCTGATTATATTGTAGGATACAAGTTTCTGTTGACAATGTTTAGCTGTGATTGGAACCACATACTGGTGATCTTTCTTCCATATATATGGTATGTCTTTCCATCAGAGTTCTCTTAATGCTAATTCTTTGTTGGAACAGTTTAGTATATGTGATGCCAGGAGGGTACAAATTCCAAGGCATTGCTGCAGGTTTTCTTCATCTTAGAGTCATAGGGCCATACAGCACAGAAACAGACCCTTCCATCCAACCAGTCCATGCTGACTATGTTCCCAAACAAAACTAATCCCACCTGCCCGCACTTGGCCCATATCCCTCTAAACCTTTCCTATTTGTGAACTTATCCAAATATCTTTTAAATGTTGTAACTGTACCTATATCCACCACTTTCTCATTCCGCACACAAACCACTCTGAGTGTAAAAATGTTGCTTCTCTCACCTGAAAAATATGCCCCCTAGTTTTGAACTCCCCCACCCTAAGCAAAAGACCCTTGTATTTCACCTTATCTTAGAAAGTAGGTGTGTGTATTATACCTTTGACTTTGCCTGAACTGTTATTGGTCCCATAACCAGTCAAAAAGTTGACCTGACCTGATTCACCTGGCACTTCTTGCTGTTGAAGACAAGTCCTTTCTAATGATCCACAGCCATTTGTTGAGTTAGATTTTGGTCACGCTCTTGGTTCACTTTGCCCAGCTCTCAGTATCATTTGGGAATATGTACAGATCCAGCAATATTATCAGTAATTCTCTCCGCATGCTGCTGGAATGCATCCTGAGTGAAAGGTGGTCTCTGGAAGGATTGTCTTCCAAGTTGTCTTCTAAAAGTAGTGATTCTTGAGATTCATTTGCCAAGTGAACTAACCAATCTATGTTTGGCATGGAGCTTGGAAAATGATTTAACTCCTGTGAATTGGGGTTTCAATTCCTCTACTGTTGGAATTTTGTGTGGGCATCTTTTTAGAGAAGGATACAGATGTGTTGGCTCAACACACAAGCTGATTGTATCATATTTCTTCACTGCACAAGTTTCTTCAGCCCCTGTTCCACCATACAATAAGATCATGGCTGATCCATGACTTAAGTCCATTTACCTGCTTTTGGCACATATCCCTTAATAGTTTAACAAAAAAAAAACTATCTTAGATTTTAAATTAATAGCGTATCTGGCATCCACTGTCATCTGTCGAAGAGAGTTGCAAACATCTGCTACCCTTTGTGTGTACAAGTGCTTCCTAACATCTTTCGAAAACTTCAATCAGTTCACCATTTATCCTTCTAAATACTAAAATAAGTAAGCTTTATTTGTATAATCTCTCTTTATAACCACTGAAGTCCAGGTATCATTCTTGTACTTTCTCCAAAGCCAGTATATCATTCCTTAGTGTGGTGTCCAGATCTACTCACAACTATCTAGGTAGGATCTAACCAGGGCTTTCTATAACTGTGGCATAACTTCTGCAGACTTGTATTCCAGTGTTCTAGATATAAAGGCCACCATTCCCATAACCTTTGTGACAATTTTCGATACCTGTCTGTGATCCATGCATCTAAGCGCCCAAGTCTCTTTGGAATTCCACTGTATTTAATTTCATACCATCCAGAAAGTACCCTCATCTATCTTTTATATCAATGTACTTGATGGATTAGGCCATTACATTTCATATTGGCCTTGCAACCTTCATGTGGTCAAAACCACAGCTTGGCGTAAATTAGGGCAGTAAGATTGCAAAAGGCTGGTTCACCCTCAGTCAGTTCCCACAGAGCAGCAAGGGGTAGAAATGAAGAAAACAGAGTTTGTAGCTTCTGTCTTCCCAATACGTATTTTGAGGAAATTTCTGCTCCTGCAGTACTGAAAGGCTGACAAACAGTCTGATAATTTTGTGACAATGGATGTTTGGAGAGAGATGGACTTGAAGGAATGTTTACTGTTGACAGGGCACTTGTAGGGATCAACAATGAACTGTTGGATGATTTCACCAAACTGTAGGATGTGGATGAGAAATAAGATGAGGCCTATGTCTGGATCCTCATCGGATGTTAGAGGTAACAATGTGAAAGTCAAAAAGACACCATTGGATGTGATGCTCTGGATACAATGAGATTGATATTAAAATAAATGGAACCAGACAAGTGTAGTTTCACTCAGCCACTGATAGTGCAAAGGGTTGTTGGAGGATGATGAATGCTGCACCCATGTTGAAAAAGACAAGAGGAATAGTTTCTATTTGTTACAATCACATCGGACATCTTTTGGGAATTTGAAGAGAACTGTTTAGGTAATATGGCAGGAATTTGAGGGTTTTAGACATGGAAATTAACAGCAAAAATGTTTTTTTGAGGATATATTGGCAGTATTGCAAATTTAACATTGGCTGCTAGAAATATAATGCAAAAAATACTTGATAAATACTAAAGAACATGAAATAAAAAGATTTTTAATGAAATTGGAAAATATTTAAAATTAAATGAGAAATTGCACAAGGAAAGCTAATTCAATGATGAAACATGAAAATTAAAAAGGTTCTCTCTGAAAGTAGTTTAGACCAGTGAGCCTGACCTCGGTGGTGGGCAAGTTGTTGGAGGGAATCTTGAGGGACAGGATGTACATGTATTTGGAAAGGCAAGGACTGATTTGGGATAGTCAACATGACTTTGTGCATGGGAAATCATGTCTCACAAACTTGATTGAGTTTTTTGAGGAAGTAACAAAGAGGATTGACAAGGGCAGAGTGGTAGACGTGATTTATATGGACTTCAGTAATGCGTTTGACAAGGTTCCCCATGGGAGACTGATTAGCAAGGTTAGGTCTCATGGAATACAGGGAGAACTAGACATTTGGATACGGAACTGGCTGAAAAGTAGAAGACAGAGTGTAGTAGTGGAAGGGTGTTTTTCAGACTGGAGGCCTGTGACCAGTGGAGTGCCACAAGGATCGGTGCTGGGTCCTCTATCTTTTGTCATTTACATAAATGATTTAGATGTTAGAATAAGAGATAGTGTTAGTAAGTTTGCAGATGACACCAAAATTGGAGGTGTAGTGGACAATGAAGAGGGTTACCTCAGATTACAACAGGATCTGGACCAGATGGGCCAATGGGCTGAGAAGTGGCAGATGGAGTTTAATTCAGATAAATGCGAGGTGCTGCATTTTGGGAAAACAAATCTTAGCAGGACTTATACACTTACTGGTAAGGTCCTAGGGAGTGTTGCTGAACAAAGAGACCTTGGAGTGCAGGTTTATAGCTCCTTGAAAGTGGAGTCGCAGGTAGATAGGATAGTGAAGAAGGCGTTTGGTATGCTTTCCTTTATTGGTCAGAGTGTTGAGTACAGGTGTTGGGAGGTCATGTTGCGGCTGTACAGGACATTGGTTCGGCCACTGTTGGAATACTGCATGTAATTCTGGTCTCCTTCCTATTGGAAAGATGTGAAATTTGAAAGGGTTCAGAAAAGATTTACAAGGGTTGGAGGATCTGAGCTATAGGGAGAGGCTGAACAGGCTGGGGCTGTTTTTCCTGGAGCATCAGAGGCTGAGGGGTGACCTTATAGAGGTTTACAAAATTATGAAGGGCATGGATAGGATAAATAGACAAAGTCTTTTCCCTGGCGTGGGGGATCCCAGAACTAGAGGGCATAGGATTAGGGTGAGAGGGGAAAGATATAAAAGAGACCTAAGGGGCAACTTTTTCACGCAGAGGGTGGTACGTGTATGGAATGAGCTGCCAAAGGATGTGGTGGAGGCTGGTACAATTGCAACATTTAAGAGGCATTTGGATGGGTATATGAATAGGAAGGGTTTGGAGGGATATGGGCCGAGTGCTGGCCGGTGGGATTAGATTGGGTTGGGATATCTGGTTGGCATGGACGGGTTGGACTGAAGGGTCTGTTTCCATGCTGTACATCTGTATGACTGTAATTGACAAGATTTCAGCTATCAAGGGGTTGGGTTTCCAATTGGTTATGTTATTTAATATTACCTCAATGTTCAGAGGGATTGATCAAATCAGCACAAAGGACATGGGACCTTTTATTGTAATTTAATTTTAATCATAAATTAGCGACTCCCAAAATCACTTGGGGTGATGTCTTTCACTCCAAATCAGGTCCTGCCCACAAAATGATGTGTACAAATTGCGAAATTTGGCCTCTGACTATATTCGTTCAACAAGGCTCTTAATGTGAACCCATTTACATGGTTTGCTACAATAACAATTTTCCCTTATCAAAAAACGACATGGAGTTAAATGTTTTGGATATATAAAATGTCCAACAATTTGTGACAAGGAGAAGGTAACCGGCGAATTGTGAATTGTCACAAATATTGAAATAATTTGCAGAACATTGCTCAGCTCACTCTGGCCTCTGCTTGCCTTTCCTAAAATTGTTGTCTTTGAGTAAAAACTTCGAGGAGAAAGTGAGGTCTGCAGATGCTGGAGATCAGAGCTGAAAATGGGTTGCTGGAAAAACACAGCAGGTCAGGCAGCATCCAAGGAGCAGGAGATTCGACGTTTCGGGCATGAGCCCTTCTTCAGGAATCCTGATGAAGGGCTTATGCCCGAAACGTCGAATCTCCTGCTCCTTGGATGCTGCCTGACCTGCTGCGCTTTGAGTAAAAACTACCAAATCAACAAATCAAATCAAATTCACAACATGAGGACACTTCATAATGAGGGCATTTCTGCTTTCGCAACACTCAACTCCTGTCCAGGCCTGAGCAGGAACTCATCTGTGACACGACATTCCTACAGTTTATTTTAAAATTGTAACACCTTTTCTCTTACATTTTCTTTCTGTTACTTTTTTCTCTCTCAAACAATTTTTTTTTCTTTATTTTCCTGAATCTGATTTCATTTCATCCTGTTGACTTCTTCATTGTTTATCTCGACATCGCAATCCCTTAATCCCGTTGGTTCAGGAAATGGACTGCAGGTCCCATTGTTGTTCGAGGTCGATATGAATGGTTGTATGAGATGAAGCACAGGGCTCAGAAAGTTTGCGAGCTGGAGTTAAGGGGGAAAATTAAAGGATTGCATGTTCTGTTTTATTCCAGCAAACACGGAGTCGGTCTGAGTTCGAATTGCCACTGTTTCTTAATTTGTGTTGCGTTTAATTAAAGACAAGATCAATGTTTAGTTTCTTCTGTCTTCTTAACCAAGAGAATATCCTTTATTGTCATGTGCATATACATTAAAATACAATGAAACGTGTGCACTGTCACTCGTACATAAGCGCCATTCACAAAATAGCATGAAGAAAGAAAACTTAAAGAGAGTCCAACTTTTCCTTCACCACTGCTACACCATATCGCTGTCAGTGTCCCACTCAGGGCTACACCAGCCTACACCATGTCCCAGAGAGAGTGTCCCGCTCCGGGCTATACCAGCCCACACCATGTCCCAGAGAGAGTGTCCCACTCCGGGTTACACCAGCCCACACCATGCCACAGAGAGAGTGTCCCACTCAGGGCTACACCAGCCTACACCATGTCCCAGAGAGAGTGTCCCGCTCCGGGCTATACCAGCCCACACCATGTCCCAGAGAGAGTGTCCCACTCCGGGTTACACCAGCCCACACCATGCCACAGAGAGAGTGTCCCACTCCGGGTTACACCAGCCTACACCATGCCACAGAGAGAGTGTCCCGCTCCGGGTTACACCAGCCCACACCATGCCACAGAGAGAGTGTCCCACTCCGGGCTACACCAGCCCACACCATGTCCCAGAGAGAGTCTGGAGGAGGAGAGCACCTTTGGGTGAGGTACAATGCGAGGAGCACCTTTGGGTGGGGAGGAGGAGAGCGCCTTTGGGTGGGGTACAATTGGAAAAGCACCTTTGGGTGCGGGAGGAGGAGAGAGCCTTTGGCTGAGGGAGGAGGAGAGCACTTTTGGGTGGGGTACAATGTGAAGAGCACCTTTGGGTGCGGGAGGAGGAGAGCACCTTTGGGTGCGGGAGGGGGAGAGCACCTTTGGGTGGGGTACAATGTGAAGAGCACCTTTGGGTGCGGGAGGGGGAGAGCACCTTTGGGTGGGGTACAATGTGAAGAGCACCTTTGGGTGCAGGAGGAGGAGAGCACCTTTGGGTGGGGTACAATGTGAAGATCACCTTTGGGTGCGGGAGCAGGAGAGCACCTTTGGGTGGGGTACAATGTGAAGAGCACCTTTGGGTGCGGGAGGAGGAGAGCACCTTTGGGTGCGGGAGGGGGAGAGCACCTTTGGGTGGGGTACAATGTGAAGAGCACCTTTGGGTGCGGGAGCAGGAGAGCACCTTTGGGTGGGGTACAATGTGAAGAGCACCTTTGGGTGCGGGAGGAGGAGAGCACCTTTGGGTGCGGGAGCAGGAGAGCACCTTTGGGTGGGGTACAATGTGAAGAGCACCTTTGGGTGCGGGAGCAGGAGAGCACCTTTGGGTGGGGTACAATGTGAAGATCACCTTTGGGTGCGGGAGCAGGAGAGCACCTTTGGGTGCGGGAGGGGGAGAGCACCTTTGGGTGGGGTACAATGTGAAGAGCACCTTTGGGTGCGGGAGGGGGAGAGCACCTTTGGGTGAGGGAGGGGGAGAGCACCTTTGGGTGGGGAGGAGGAGAGCGCCTTTGGGTGGGGTACAATTGGAAAAGCACTTTGGGTGGGGTACAATTGGAAAAGCACCTTTGGGTGCGGGAGGAGGAGAGCGCCTTTGGCTGAGGGAGGAGGAGAGCACTTTTGGGTGGGGTACAATGTGAAGAGCACCTTTGGGTGTGGGAGGAGGAGAGCACCTTTGGCTGAGGGAGGAGGAGAGCACCTTTGGGTGGGGTACAATGTGAAGAGCACCTTTGGGTGCGGGAGGGGGAGAGCACCTTTGGGTGGGGTACAATGTGAAGAGCACCTTTGGGTGCGGGAGGAGGAGCACCTTTGGGTGGGGTACAATGTGAAGATCACCTTTGGGTGCGGGAGCAGGAGAGCACCTTTGGGTGGGGTACAATGTGAAGAGCACCTTTGGGTGCGGGAGGAGGAGAGCACCTTTGGGTGCGGGAGGGGGAGAGCACCTTTGGGTGGGGTACAATGTGAAGATCACCTTTGGGTGCGGGAGCAGGAGAGCACCTTTGGGTGGGGTACAATGTGAAGAGCACCTTTGGGTGCGGGAGCAGGAGAGCACCTTTGGGTGGGGTACAATGTGAAGAGCACCTTTGGGTGCGGGAGCAGGAGAGCACCTTTGGGTGCGGGAGGGGGAGAGCACCTTTGGGTGGGGTACAATGTGAAGATCACCTTTGGGTGCGGGAGGGGGAGAGCACCTTTGGGTGCGGGAGGGGGAGAGCACCTTTGGGTGAGCTGTGCCCTGTGTGTGTGGTGCCTCAGCACTGGCCCCTGGTGGTGTCCCGCGGTATCGCTGCTGGCGGGAGGCGGGAGGAGGCGGAGCGCTGTCCCCGGGAGCGGAGCCCTCGGGCCGGCGGGGCCGCCTGATGCTGATCACCGGGCTCTCCGTGGCTGCAGGCCTGGCCGCTGCCGTGTGGCTGGGCCGCTGGCTGATGGGCAGTGAGTCCCCGGAGCCTGGGCCCTCGATGCGGGGCCGCACGGTGATCGTGACCGGGGCGAACAGCGGCCTCGGCCGGGCCACAGCAGCGGCGCTCGCCCGGCTCCACGCCCGGGTGATCATGGCGTGCCGCGATGAGAAGGCCGGGGCCCGGGCCGCCCGCCAGATCCGCCAGGAGATCGCCGGGGCCGGGGCCGGGGCCGGGGCCGGGGGGGAGCTGCTGGTCCGGCCCCTGGACCTGTCCTCACTGCGGTCAGTCAGGGGCTTCTGTGACAGGATCACCCGGGTAAGTGAGTCAGTAAATACCCCCCCCCACCCCCGGGGGGGGGGGCAAATAGACAGGGGGAGGGGGAGGGTAATATATACACCCGGGTGAGTGAGTGAATACCCCCCCGGGGGGGAATATACACACCCGGGGGGGGGTAAATATACAGGGGGAGGGTAAATATATACCCCAGGGGGTAAATATACAGGGGGATGGTAAATATGTACACCCGGGGGGTAAATATACAGGGGAGGGTAAATATACAGGGGGAGGGTAAATAAATACACCCGGGGGGGTAAATATACAGGGGAGGGTAAATATATATACCTTGGGGGGTAAATATACAGGGGGAGGGTAAATATATATACCCGGGAGGGTAAATAAATACACCCGGGGGGGTAAATATACAGGGGAGGGTAAATATATATACCTTGGGGGGTAAATATACAGGGGGAGGGTAAATATATATACCTGGGGGGGTAAATATACAGGGAGGGTAAATATATATACCTGGGGGGGTAAATATACAGGGAGGGTAAATATATATACCTGGGGGGGTAAATATACAAGGGGAGGGTAAATAAATACACCCGGGGGGGTAAATATACAGGGGAGGGTAAATATATATACCTTGGGGGGTAAATATACAGGGGGAGGGTAAATATATACACCCGGGGGGTAAATATACAGGGAGGGTAAATATATATACCTGGGGGGGGTAAATATACAGGGGAGGGTAAATAAATACACCTGGGGGAAATATACAGGGGGAGGGTAAATAAATACATCCGGGGGGAAATATACAGGGGGAGGGTAGGTAAATACAGCCGGGGGAGGGTAGATAAATACTCCACCCAGGGGGGTAAATATACAGGGAGAGGGTAAATATACAGGGACAGGGTAAATAAATACCCCCGTGGGTGAATATACAGGGATAGAGTAAATAAATACCCCAGGGGGGTAAATATATAGGGACAGGGTAAATAAATACCCCTGGGGGGTTAATATACAGGGACAGGGCAAATAAATACCCCCGGAGGTAAATATACAGGGACAGGACAAATAAATACCCCTGGGGGTAAAAATACAGGGAGAGTGTAAATAAATACCCCACCCAGGGGGGTAAATATACAGGGAGAGGGTAAATAAATACCCCCAGGGAGTAAATATGCAGTGAGTGGGGTAAGAAAATATCCCAGGTGTAATTAAATGCTCCCCACCTGGGGTAAATAACTACTCACCACCTGGGGGTACATTTACAGTGAGTGGGTAAATAAATACTCCTAGGAGTAAATAAATGCTCCTCACCCCAGGGTAAATGTGCAGGGAATGGGGTATGTAATTTCCCCCACTGGTCAATACCACACCTCCAGAAGGTAATGATACCTGGGGGTGGGGTAAATATAAGGGGATAAATATGCTGGAGGGTACCCCCCCGGGGTGGGGAGAAATGTGGGAAACAATGATTACCCTTGGGGAAAAGGATAAATACAACAGATAGAAATAAATCTACCACGGGATTACCCCAGGAGATAATCTGGGCTGGGGGGGGTGGGTGGTGGTACATGGGGGAATACATCAGGGAGAAATACCTACCATGGGAAGGGGGAGACCCTCGAAGTAATAAAGCACGTGGAATATCTTGGAGGGGGTAAATACCCTGAATCAGGGGTTACCCTGGGAAGGAGGTAATACCCCTGTGGGGGAAAATAGCCCAGGTAGGGTATTATATACCCCTTTTTGGGGAGTGTAAATTCCCCAGGTAGGGTATATACACCCCTGGGTGGGGAGTGTAAATACTGGGTGGGCGGCACGGTGGCACAGTGGTTAGCACTGCTGCCTCACAGCGCCAGAGACCCGGGTTCAGTTCCCGCCTGTGTGGAGTTTGCACGTTCTCCCCGTGTCTGCGTGGGTTTCCTCCGGGTGCTCTGGTTTCCTCCCACAGTCCAAAGATGTGCGGGTCAGGTGAATTGGCCATGCTAAATTGCCCGTAGTGTTAGGTAAGGGGTAAATATAGGGGTATGGGTGGGTTGCGCTTCGGCGGGTCGGTGTGGACTTGTTGGGCTGAAGGGCCTGTTTCCACACTGTACGTAATCTAATCTAATCTAATCTACCCTAGGTAGGGTAATATATATCTCTGGGCAGGGAGTGTAAATACCCCAGGTAGGGTAACAGATACCCCTGAGCAGGGGTTGCAAATACCCCAGGGAGGAGAGGAAATAACCCTGTGAATAAATACACACAGGTGGGCGGTACCTCTGGGGGAAATACACCTGGGGAGGAGGAATAAATATCCCAGGGGAACAGGGAGGTAACAGGGGAATACGAGGTGCAGGATACCCCAGAGGTAAATACCAGGGGTTGAATTTATTGAAGGTGGTGAATGCCAAGGAGTAATGGCCCTAGGCCCAAGGAGCTAGTAAATCCCTGTGGGCAAATTGTGGGGTTGGACAGCAGTTTCTGCTGCCAGGTTATGAAATTGCCAGGCCACTTTGGAAGGGGAAGGGGGGGGGGGGGGCAGGGGTGTAGTGGTGGGAGAGTGGGGGAAGAGAGTGGGCCTCTGTGTGTGTGTGTGTGTGTAGGGGGGGAGCGCATGGATGGGGTTGCTATTTTTCATTATGTGTGAATAATTCATCAGAGCAGTGAATCAAAAGGCTTTTTGCTCCTATCTTCTGTCCACAAGGAAGAACCAAGGCTCGATGTCCTGATCAATAATGCAGGAATTTTCCAGTGTCCCTACATGAAAACAGAGGATGGTTTTGAGATGCAGTTCGGAGTGAATCACTTGGGTCACTTCCTTCTGACCAATCTCCTCCTTGACCTTCTCAAACGCTCTGCTCCAAGCAGGGTGGTGGTCGTATCCTCCAAACTGTACAAGTACGGTGAAATCAACTTTGATGATCTCAACAGTGAGAAAAGCTACAACAAAAGCTTCAGTTACAGCAGGAGTAAATTGGCTAATATTCTGTTCACTCATGAGCTAGCCAAGCAGCTGGAAGGCACTGGTGTTACTGTGAATTGTCTACATCCTGGCATTGTGCGCACAAACCTGGGAAGACACATCAATATACCCTTACTTGGGCAACCGATTTTCAAGATGGTCTCTTGGGCACTCTTCAAAACACCAGAACAAGGAGCACAGACCACGCTTTACCTAGCTACCTCTCCAGAAGTTAAAGGGGTATCCGGAAAATATTTTGGAGACTGCAAAGAAGAGGAATTGTTGCCAAAGGCGACGAATGATGCAGTTGCAAAGAAATTGTGGGATGTGAGTGAGAGAATGGTGGGACTGATCTGACCACTAAAGTATTGTAAATATCCTGTTGGGAAGCTGCCTGAAACGAAAAACTAATAGTTTGTGAATTATTGCCTACTTGAATTAAAAAGTTGCAGTTTGTGTTTAAAAAATAGTTAACATTAAGCACAGTCTGGATGACATTTTCAAAGAGTTTAAGTTTGTGTTTGCATGGAATGATAAAGTAATATATTGGAACATGTTGTTGGATGTGATTAATTTTCTCCATTGATATTGCGGTCTCCTGGACCTTTGAAAGTTTGCAGGAGCATTAATGAGTCCCATTCCTCCATTCTAACTCTTGAGTGAAGGCTAGTCCTAAACTCCATCCCTGAACTTAATTCTTTTTAATGGTTTGTGCTGTTGTGTAATGGAAATGCCTGGTCCTAATTAATTATTACTTTATTGAGGCTACCTGCCATGTCTGACCAATGGAACCTTTCACTGCAGTGTAAGTGAAAGGAATTAAATTACTTCAAATTTTGTCTCACTTGGCAAATAAATACAATTCCTGAAGCCTGCTGTTTTGTACATTGCATAAAAGCTATTTTCGGAATATCTCCAGAAGTTTAATATTTCAGGATTGTGTCCAGTTGAAGTGTTTGTGTGTGTTTTTTTTGTACAGCTTTTTCACAAGGATTTTATCTTGATCATAACTAGGTGCAGTCAGGCAATTAAGTAGGTTTCATTTCACATGCAGAATCATAGAGTTGTACATCACGGAAACAAACCCTTCAGTCCAACTCATCAGTGCCGACTAGGTATCCCAATCTGGTCATATCCCATTTGCTAGCGTTTGGCCCAAATCCCTCTGATCTCTTCCTATTCGTGTACTTATCCAGCTGCCCAGTAACTGTTGTCATTGTACCAGCCTCCACCACTTTCTCTGACAGCTCATTCCATACGCAACACCACCCTCTGCATGAAAAAGTTGCTTCTTAGATCCAATTTAAATCTTTCCATTCTCAGCTTAAACCCATGTCCTCTTGGCTATTCATGCTGTTCATGCCCTTCATGATTTTATAAACTTCTATAAGGTCCCCCCTCAGCTTCCAACGCTCCAGGGAAAATAGCCCCAGCCTATTCAGCCTCTTCCTACAGCTCAAACCTTCCAACCCTAGCAACATCCTTACAGATCTTTTCTGAGATCTTTCAAAATTTCACAACATCTTCCCTATAGCAGGAACAGCAAGGTGTCCCACCAGGTTCTGTGGGGTAAATTGGTTAGTAAGGTTAGATCACATGGAATACTGGGCTGGAAGGTAGGAGACAGAGGGTGATGGTAGAGCGTTGCATTTTGGACTGGAGGCCTGTGACCTGTGGTGTGCTGCAAGGATCAGTGCTGGATCCACTGCTTTTTATCACTTATATAGGCTTATGCTCGAAACGTCGAATTCTCTATTCCTGAGATGCTGCCTAACCTGCTGTGCTTTGACCAGCAACACATTTGCAGCTGTGATCTCCAGCATCTGCAGACCTCATTTTTTACTCGAAGTATATATAAGTAGGAAGTATAGTTAGTAAGTTTGCAGATGACAGCAAAGAAGGTTACCTCAGAGTACAATGGGACTTTGAACAGATGGTCTATTGGGCAGAGGAGCAGCAGACAGAATATAATTTTGGTAATATTAGGGAGATTTAAACAATCCTTAGATAAGCATTAGGATGATTTTGGGACAGTGTAGGGGGATGAGCTGAGAATAGTTCACAGGTTGACGCAGCATCGAGGGCTGAAGGGCCTGTTCTGTGCTGTATTGTTCTATGTTCTGTGAGCTGCTGCATTTTGAAAAGGCAAATCAGGGCAGGACTTAAGCACCTAATGCTAGGGTCCTGGGGAATGTTGCTGCAGAAAGAGACCCTGCATGAAGGTTCATAATTCTTGAAGATTGAGTCACATGTAGATGAGTTAGTGAAGAAGGCGTTCGGTCGGCTTGCCTTTATTGAGTTGAGTCAGTGTATTGAGTACAGGAATTGGGAAGCATGTTGCAGTCTAACTATAGAAAAGTAATGTAATAAAGACTGCCTTCTGTGTGTGAGGAACACATCGAGAGTTCACAGCTCCTTCAGCACGAAGATGCCAGAAAGAGCTGTTATCGAAAACTTAGCATTGTTGGTCTAGAAGGACTTTATGAAACTTAAATGCACTACATTTGAGAAGCATAGATCTTTTGAAGTATTGCTATCTGTGTCTGAGGGATTGTCTGAACTTACGGCAGGTGTATTCCTGAAGAAGGGCTTATGCCTGAAATGTCGATTCTCCTGCTCCTTGGATGCTGCCTGACCTGCTGCGCTTTTCCAGCAACACATTTTCAGATTGTCTGATCTGTCATGATTAACAGCCCTGGATTTTAAGCTAACATTTTCACCAAAGTCCTGACATTTGGAGCTTATGTGGGTCCTGAGCACAGATGTCTGATCAGCTCCTTATCACACAAAGGACAACAGGCTGCCCCTGTAGTGAGTCAATAGATGTGAAGCTGGAAATGCACAGCTGGTCAGACAGCATCGAAAGAGCACGGTTGTTAATATTGTGGGGCTAGGCTACGCCACGCAGTGTTACTGACAATCGATAGGAGTCTCCACCAGCCACATAGGCACAGCCTTGACAGTAGAAAATACACAATAAAGTCCAAGTAAAACAGCATCCCTCTACCATGCCATTACACACACACAGTTACGAGTGATGTGGGGAAATATAAACTGTACTGCAGAGGCCCTGTTGGGTACTGTCGTGTTGTGGGAGGAAATGAAACAAAAACACACAGGAGATTTAGAGAGTCTCCTCACAAAGAATAAAATGTATCAGAGGTTCTGCTCACTCTGAGAGTAGTCTCTGAAGGAACTGGATCAGTGTCAAGGACTCTCCACGTATAAATAAAGGGGGACTTAGTGACAGGGTACCAACCTCTGGAGTTATTTCACAGGCAATGAAAGAAACGCACGTTCCTGGATAAATTCAGTTGCAACAATCATCTTTGAGTTGGAGGAATCATTTCTGGCATCGTGCCATTATCTGGGAAGCTTGACTTGTTTGATCCTGCTGTTGAAGACAGGCCCAGAATGTGGAAGGAAAACGTTATGTTTTCCAAGTGAATGATATTGGAGCAGATGAAAAGCAATGAGTAGTTCTGACAGCTTGTGGACCCACAGCTTTTTCGTTATTAGGAGCCTAATGTTTCCTGAGGCACCAGATACTAAAACTGTTCAAGAATTGGCAGATTTATCTAACGAATATTGTAACCCCAAGCCTCTTGCAATTCTGAGACACTACTGTTTTTTACTCTGCAATTCAAGAACCAGGGGAATTGTATTGGAATTTTTGACTAGGTTAAGATGACTTTGGTTTAGCCCTTAATGAGAAGCTGAGAGACCAGTTGGTATGTGGGATTAATGATGTAACTATGCAAAAGCGCCAACTAGCTGAAGCCCAACTGGACTTCAAGCAGGCACTACAACTGGCTTCATCATTGGAAAATGTGACAAGTGGAGCATATCGGTTGCAGAATATTCCAATGGAAGTGGACACCCTCACCAGCCTGACTGAAGTGGGGAACACCACTTGGGTGAAGGTAATTGCGTAGCCTCACTCAGGACGTATACCAAAACGAGGGACTCTAGGTCAGCTCACAGCAAAACTTTAAAACAAAACCAAGCTTTGACCAAATGGTTAACATTTTTCTAGATTTCAGGCCGGAAAGCCATTGTAGTTGCTGCAGGTATGCAGACTCAAGACAACAAAAGAGTCCCACTAAATCTAAATAGAATAAGAGAACTTATAGGCCAGTCTCCAAGAGAGTGCACACCCTGGAAAGTCCATCTACAGCTGGCTTGGAATAGTTACATTGCTTTGCAACATCCAAATAAGAACCAATCAAAATAAACATCTGGTTAAATGGTCACCTGGTTCTAATGGAGGCCGATGCTAGCGCGGCTATATCAGGGATTGTAGAACCAGTCTTTAACAAAATTTGCTCTGTACTCCAATCCTTAAGTCTGTGCAAGACCTCGGCTAGACTGAGAACCTTTACTGGGGAGCCATTGCAAATTAAGGGTACAACTTCAGTCTCTTATGAGAAGCAGTTGGTTCAGTCACCACTGATTGCAGTAAAAGGCTGTGACCCAAGCTTGATGGGGAGGGGGGGGAGGGGGAGCGGGGATGGAACTTGGTTGAGAAAGGTTCACGCTGATTGGCTCAATATTTTTTTGAATACAAAATGGCTACCTCAGTGAGGTTTTTCAGGAAAGTCTAGGGGCTATCAAAGGAGTCAAGGCCACCTTGAATGTTGACCAGGAAGTAATTCCATGATTCAGCAAGGCCTGCCCGATTGTGAAGCCCATTGGGTCGGTTCACCTTTTTGGGGATTTTAAACAAACAGTAAACTGCTTTTCACAGCTGGATAAATACCCAATCCCTCACTTAGAGGATGTATACACAAAGCTGGCAGGGGGACTGTCCTTCAGGAAGTGGACATGAGCCATACAGACATGCAATTCTGATCAAATGACAATTCCCAGCAGTATGCCACAATTAATACCATAGGGTTTGTACCAATATACAAGGCTGTCATTTGGGTTATGGTCAGCCAGTGCAATTTGTCAATGGACGATGAAGAACATTTTACAACAGCTACCTTAGGTCGCCATTTATCCAGATGATAGGGAAGACCAATAACTTGAGCACTTGAACCTAGTCCTTCAATGTTTCTCCTTGGCAGACACACACATTAAAATGGAAAAATGTGTTCCAGGCACCCCAAGTGACCTAGGCAAAAGTGAGGACTGAAGATGCTGGAAATCAGAGTTTAGATCAGAGTGGTGCTGCCTGACCTGACGGCAGGTCAGGCAGCATCCGAGGAGCAGGAAAATTGACATTTCGGGCAAAAGCCCTTCATCAGGAATTGCATACAGGTTCCTGGTAATGTTGATGTTTGTGATCTAAATCCCAAGTGACCTACAGAGTTAACAAGACCAAGTTATGGAGTCATAGAGATGTACAGCATGGAAACAGAACCTTCGGTCCAACTTGTCCATGCCAACCAGATATCCCAATCCAATCTAGTCCCACCTGCCACCACCTGGCCTGTATCACTCCAAACCCTTCCTATTCATATACCTGTCCAGATGCCTTTTAAATGTTGTAATTGTACCAGTCTCCATCACTTCCTCTGGCAGTTCATTCCATACACGCATCACCCTCTGCGTGAAAAAATTGCCCCGTTATATATATCTTTATTTATATCTTTCCCCTTCCATCCTAAACCTATGCCCTCTAGTGCTAGACTACCCCACCGCAGGGAAGATACTTTGTCTATTTATCCTATCCATGCCCCTCATGATTTTATAAAATCCCCACAAAGGTGAACCGACCCGATGGGCTTCACAATCGGTGTGACCGGTGCTGCCCATTCCGCTAACTGGACTGGTCACCCCTCAGCCTCCGATGTTCCAGGAAAAACAACCCCAGCCTGTTCAGCCTCTCCCTGTATTTCAAATCCTCCAACCCTGGCAACATCCTTGTAAATCTTTTCTGAACCCTTTCAAATTTCACAACATCTTTCTGATAGGAAGGAGACCAGAATTGCATGCAATATTCCAAAAGTGACCTAACCAATGTCCTGTCCAGCTGCAAGATGATCTCCCAACATCTCTACTTAATATCTGACCAATAAAGGAAAGCATACCAAACACCTTCTTCACTGTCCTATGTACCTGTGACTCTACTTTCAAGGAGCTATGAACCTACACTCCAAGGTCTCTTTGTTCAGCAACACTCCCTAGGACCTTACCATTAAGTGTATAAACTTTTATTTATGATTCTTTCAAGTCTGTAGCACATACTTAAGTATTTTGTACGAGGTACCCTATACCTAAGATGGCGCCAAAGTGGTGGCATTACAAACATTTTATTGCACTCATTCCAGTGGACATGACAGTAAAGGCTACATAGAACATAGAAAAATACAGAGCAGTACAGGCCCTTCAGCCCTCGATGTTGCGCCGATCCAAGCCCACCTAACCTACACTAGCCCACTTTCCTCCATATGCCTATCCAATGCCCGTTTAAATGCCCATAAAGAGGGAGAGTCCACCACTGTTACTGGCAGGACATTACATGAACTCATGACTCGCTGAGTAAAGAATCTACCCCTAACATCTGTCCTATACCTACCACCCCTTAATTTAAAGCTATGTCCCCTCGTAATATCTGACTCCATACGTGGAAAAAGGTTCTCATGGTCAACCCTATCTAAACCCCTAATCATCTTGTACACCTCTATCAAGTCACCCCTAAACCTTCTTTTCTCCAATGAAAACAGCCCCAAGTGCCTCAGCTTTTCCTCATACGATCTTCCTACCATACCAGGCAACATCCTGGTAAACCTCCTCTGCACCCGTTCCAGTGCCTCCACATCCTTCCTATAGTATGGTGACCAAAACTGCACACAATACTCCAGATGCGGCCACACCAGAGTCTTATACAATTCTATTCAATCATACAATTCAATTTAATTAGTCAATATCCACTCTTGCCTCTCTCTTTTAGATATCTAAAACAAAGCTAGCAATCCTCTTTTACGTTATAGAACATAGAACAATACAGTGAAGAACAGGCCCTTTGGCCCTCGATGTTGCGCCGACCTATGAACTATTTTCAGCTCATTCCCCTACACTATCCCAAAGTCATCCACGTGCTTATCCAAGGATTGTTTAAATCTCCATTTTACCCTCATATTGCATCTTCTCCCACCTTATCACATTCTTAGTTATCCTCTCCTGATTTTTAAAGGCAGCACAATCCTTTCACTTCTCACTAATCTTCATCACATCACACTTCTTTTGGTTTTTTTTGTTGTCCTGGACTTCCTTTGTCAGCCACGGTTGCCTCATCTTCCTCCTTGGTATGAATTTCTGTTGTGCCTTACAAATTAGCCGCAGAAATCCCTTCCATTGCGGCTCCAACATATTCCCCTGCTGGGCTCCCCTTTCAATAAACTCTGGCTAACTCTTGTCATGTCTTCATTCAATATTCCCTTTTAAACTGCAGCGTGAATTCCACTATTTTGTGATCACTGTCCTCTAGGGGTTCCTCCACATTAAGCTCCCGAATCAAGTTTCCCTCCTTATACATAACCAAATCCAAAATTGCCTGTTTTTTACTGGGCTCGACCGCAGGTTGCTCCAAAAGACCATCTTGTAGACATTCTAAAATTCCTTTTCTTGGGATTTGCTATCAACCTGATTTTCCCAGTCCACCTACCTAGTGAAGTCCCCATGATTATTGTAATTGTGCCTCTATTACATGTCTTTTCTATCTCCTGATTTATTTTCTTCCCTCCGTCCTGACTGCTGTTAGGAGGCTTGTACACAAGTCCCATCAGGGTCTTTTTCCCTTTGCAGTTCCTCAACTCTACCCCCAAAGATTCTACACCTTCTGACTCTATATCATTTCTTGCTGTCGATTTAATTGCTTCCTAACAAGGCAACACCAGCCCTCCTCTGCCTGTCCTTTTGATAGGATGTGTATCCTTGGATATATAGTTGCCCTGATCCCCTTGCAGCCACCCCTTTGTGATACCCACAACACTGTACCTGCTAATTCCAATCTGCACTGAGAGCTTATTGACCTTGTTCTGTATAAAACATGCAGAGGTGCTCCAGCTGGAGAGTCTTAGTGTGCCGTCATCTTGTGTACAGATAGCATTGAGTCCATGAAAAGATCTGCATAGTCCGACGTGTAATCGAGTCCAGGGTTTACCCCACCATTCCCACGAATATGGGGAAGCTGATGGCACTAATTTTTGGCACTCTGGTACTGCCCCACCAACACAGTTGTGTCTGCAGCAAATCCTGGTCACCAGACACAACGTGTCACCAACACCTTTATTTTGGAAACCCCTGGATGACGCAGGTTGAATTTAGCCAGTATATGGTGGTGACCTCTGCTTGGGATAATCACATTTAAGTACAACACCCTCAATCCTGCATTGATTGCTACCCCTCATCTCATGATTGTTCAGTTATCCTCTGTGCCTCCTGACTCATTCCATACTCTCTGCCCTTTTACTTACTTAGGAAACTTGAATAACCTCTGCTGAGCCCTTTTCCCTTTTTAACTTCTTCTATAATTTTCCATGCATTTAAGCCCACCCCCACTATTTAGTTTAAAGCCCTATCCACATCCCTACTTATGTGATTCACCAAGATTCTGGTCCCAGCATGATTCAGGTGGAGCCCATCCCATTGCAGAACTCCCTCCTTCCCCAGTACTGGTGCCAATGTCCCATGAATTCGAACCCGTTTCTCCCACAGCAATCTTTTCAGCCACGTACCTACCTCTTCCATCTTGTTGCTCATAGCTCAGGTAGTAATCCAGAGATTATTGCCTTTTCAGTTCTGCTTTTTATTTAGCTTTGAACTTCTACTATTCACTAAGTAGAACCTCTTTCCTCTTTCTACCTATATTGTTGTTACCTATGTGCACCATGACAACTGGACCTTTCCCCTCCCACTCCAAGTTCCTCTGCAGCCAGGATGGGATATCCTGAACCTGGGCACAGGCCTTAGGGATCCTCGATTGTAGCCACAGGGAACAGCGTCTATTCCCCTGACTATACTATCCCCAATAATGGCTGCCTTTACCATGATGCATCATTAATGTATGTTAATGATGCATTGACCAGTTTGTTCATCCACCCTGCAGCTCCCACTCTCATCCACACAGGGAGCAAGAATCTCAAACTTGTTAGACAAGTTTAAGAGCTGAGGCTCCTTCAGCACTACCTCATGGAGGTAATCCAGGGACCCAGGTAATGTTCTGGGCACCTAAGTTTGAACATTGCCACAGCAGATAGTGGCTATTGAATTCAATAAAAATCTAGAATTAAGAGTCCAGTGATGACCATGAAACAATTGTCAGGAAAAACATAGTTGCTTTGCTCATGTCCTTTAGGGAAGGAAACTGCTCTCCTTACTTCATTTGGCCTACAGACCTGCACCAATGTGGTTGACTCTTTGAAGCCCTCTTGACAACTAGAGATAGAAAATAAATGTTGGTGTAGCCAGTGATGCCCATACCCAATGAATATCCCATCAAAAATGTCATCATGCAAAAATGATTGCAAGGTCTGCTTTATTGAAATACCAGAATAAAAGGGGCTTTAAATCTGAATAATTCACTGAATGATGTCCACAAACATACACTGTCAATTATGATCAGTTACGAAACAAAAAAAAAGCCAAGCTCTGTAGCCTCCAACTGTTTCTATTACTTTGTCATTAGTGTGAATACTAGCCCATATGAATGCCCTTCAGCTTTGCTCTCCTTTCACTGTTTGCGGGTGACATCAATGAGCATGAGCACATCTTGCAAAGTGACTACATCACAGCTTTTGATTCCATAAAATGTTTGGCTTCGAGTCTTGAGAGATTTTAAAGAATAAGTATGATGTCCATTGTTGCTTTGAAATTCTCTATAAACTACAGAAGGATATGTAATGTCTCCTGGGGCTAATTATAAAACATGATATTGAGTCCGTAAAATTCTACTCTAAATTTCAAAGAAATACACACAAGAAACTTAATGATATGACTGACCAACTAGTATAGGCAGTGCAAGCACTTTCACTGGATATATCTTGGATAAACAAATGTTTGTACTAGTTTTCTTGGGTGCAGTGATCTTTTGTGGGTTTTCTGAGGCGCAGTGGATTACATCCCAGAGTGTGAGCCAGAAGCTCTGGTTTATAATCCTCCCCCAGGACACGATGACAAAAAAAGTTCCATTGATAATGCAGCCAATCAGATTGATTATCAATCTACAAATCCCTCTAACAAAAGCCAATAGCAAGTGATAGAAGTGGAGAAACTCCTGATCACATATGCAATGGAAAGAAAGTCGGAGCTTTGGCCTTCACTATTTATAGCTCCAGACTATAATGTGAATGGTAGCACCGAAATCCAACCTCTTTTGTGACCTGCAACACGACACAATGTGAACTTTTACAAGCTACTCCCCATGTGAGCAGTATCTGAGGAACACACTAAAGGTTGGGGCAGCTAACACTGAGGCTCAGTAGGGAAAGACCAGCCTCTGAGGGAAGGCCACTGGAGGAAAGACCAATGTCTGAGGGAAGATCACTGTCTGAGGGAAGGCCACTGTCTGAGGGAAAGGCTACTGTCTGAGGAAAGACCACTGTCTGAGATCTTTCTGCTGAAGTTAAATGGGGATCTGTTCAGTTATCAAACCTTCCTGGTGCCTTAATCATAAATAAATATAATCTTACACGAGTAAGATATGCCTTGGTTTGTTTTGTTGGATAGAGTCAAAACTCCAATGTTACTTTGTGTTTCTTCATATACTCGTGTGCAGATCTGAACTGTTTTCATGACTTTGTGCTTCTTATTATGAATAAAGTATCTTTTTGAAATTGAAAAAATCAGCGTCTGTTTCCTATTTTAGCCTTGATTCTGAAATGGCTTCCCCTCTTATATAATACAACTGCTTTTTTACAGCAAATCTATAGGGCACACAACAGCTGTCAAATGATCCTTCGAGCCCAGGGGTAGGCTATGGTGTAAGGTGTCTCCTGATCGGTCCTCACATGGGAAGTTCCATTTCAAGATGTCAGTGATATGAGAAGCAATGATTCTTGTGGCTTCATTAGACTCATTGAATCTGTAATTCGCTTCTGTTCCTTGGCAGGAAACACAGAAGACCCATTAGTCAGGGTTAAAGAGTCTCCCAGGAATCCTATTTAATTAATTCTGGCAAAGATGTCTGGCACAAAATGGTCAACAGTAATTCATTAGAAAGGGCTGTCACCAAGCCAGGTTGTCCTCAGGATATCTCAAGCACTTCCACCACTGAACCGAATTTGAGGTGTAGTCAATTTGCAACGTGGTAGACAATTGCATATGGCACTTTCCATAACCAGCAACGTGATAAATGACCAGTTAATCTGCTTTACTGCTATTTAACTGAGGGATCATAGTTCACAATGACACCAAGAGAGGAAAGGAAGGGCCTTGGTTTAAAATCCCACTTAAAGATGGCACAGCTGACAATGCAGTGTTTTGTTGGTGTATTTTTAAGTATTAAACTAAAGGATTATGTGAGACTTATTCAGACCTTCCATGTTTCTTTTACCTACCCCACAGTACAGCCTATCCACACTCTCCTACTCTCAGCTCTCATCATTACTTATTCAGCTTCTCTTCTGACCTGGTTTATGATCAATAAACCACTTGTCTGACAACCACTTTTATAGATCTTTCTGTCTCTGGGTTTTGTCTCTACCTGTCTGCACAGCTCTCCCCACTCCCCCTCCTACCACTGCCTCACTCCCACCCTGCCCCCTCCCACCACCGCCCCCCTCCCACCACCACCGCCCCCCACCCTGACCCCTCCCACCACCACCCCACAACCTTGTCTTCAGCATAAATACCACCTTTTTTCCAGCTGCTGTCAGTTCTGGTGAAGAGCCATCAGACTCAAAACGTTCACACTCAACTTTCTCTGTTTCTCTCCACAGATGCTGCCAGACCTGTCAGGTTTCTCCAGCAATTTTTGTTTCAGGTCTCCAGCATCCAACTCCTTTCTTTTATTTTAGAGGTTTATGCACTTGCGAACAGAATTTAATCCAGCCTGTCACAGCAGGAAGCATGTTGGCCAGGAAAATCCACCAAATTTAGTCAAAGACAGGAAGTGGTCAACTTGAAAAATGATTGGCCATCTCATAGCAGATTGTCAGTTAGATCAAGCTCTACTAGACTTCAGTGGTGGCTCAGGGATATGAATGAGAGGAAGCTGACTTTCCTGTGGCTCCTGAAGCCTATCAACAATGCAGGTCATTTGCCCGCGGCCTGCCAAGGTGGGGTTTTCACACTCATTGTCAAGCACTCAGTGTCTGATCAAGAGACCCAGCTACAGAGAGAGCAGGGGAGGGTGCAGGATGGGGCTTAGGTGTTGAAAGTCACACTGTGTCTCTGCCTCCAATTCCATTGCCGGTCCTCAACCATATCCCTCCCAACCAAAACCCTCACTCGCCTGATCTCATAACAATCCTGGCTGATGTCAGTGGAGCATTACCAAGAGCAGACACCACTCTCCTGGTAATGTTGCCAGTGATAGAGATCGGCAGCTCAGAGTGACTGGGGTTTCTGTTCTTGCCATACTAAATCCCAGCGAAGTCCTGGCTGGTTATGACATGTGCTTAAAACTTGGCTAAATCTTCCCAACAGAAGTGATGCGGAGTTCCCACTATGTCTCCAAATAGTGGGCAAGACCTTCGGTGGTCAGCGTTTAATCCTGAAGTTCACTTTGAACCTAAAAGCAGCTGGATCTGAGCCAGCAGTGATATCATTGAGCCTTTACAGGTATTTTGCAAAGCATGGAATTTCGAAGGGAATGAAATGTGTGAAGGTTGAGACCTTGTGAACTTTTTCTTTAATCACCAGCAAACTAATAAATAAAGATCGTGTTAATGTTAATAAGCTTACATGTAATGCAATGTATACAAAACCTCAAAACTGACACAGTAATTCAAAGACAAGCAAAATCAAGATGCAAATGACTTTAACAATTACTGGCCAATAGTGAATGTTCAATTGCCACTGTTGTTCGCCTTAATGCTCACAAGAAATTGCTAATGTAAATTTCATCCTCCCACATTACAACACCCAACGTCCAGAACTCATTCTCTGGTATGGTGTACTGTGCATTCATAATTTGCAACATCTGGCTG
Organism: Hemiscyllium ocellatum; assembly: GCF_020745735.1. Lineage (NCBI taxonomy): Eukaryota > Metazoa > Chordata > Chondrichthyes > Orectolobiformes > Hemiscylliidae > Hemiscyllium > Hemiscyllium ocellatum. The sequence continues at coordinate 140,014,096 of NC_083403.1, read as the reverse complement.
ATCCTTTTCCGATATGACTGCAGTCTGAGAATCCCTAGGCTATGTATTAGAAAAAGCAGAACTGAACAAACCAATATGGACATAATTTATGAAACAGAATGTATAATGATCAGCAGTTAACAAAGCCATTGACGCTATTTATAACCAACATGGAGATGAATTGGTCACTGGAATATTACCTGTTTTCTTGCAAGTATAGCAATTAATACAATATTATCTGATTTCTTTTTCTTAATATTCCACATTGTTCCATTTTTAAAATGAAATTTCCTGTGCATTCTTTGTACAATTCAGTACTGGTCAGACATTTCCCATATTGGATTATTTTTTTGCTGCTGTAGGCATCTTTCACGTCATTGTTTCCTTTCACACTCCCTCTTCAAGGCCTCCTTTTCACGTTCTCTTACATATCCCTGTTTCCCCAGTTGATTGTCTCATCAATGCTCTCTTTCTATTTATGTCTCTCACTCTGCAGATGAGAGATGAATGGGTTTGTAAGCTTCTAAATTGGATGACAGAATTATGATGGATTCTATTCCAGGTCATGAAGACACTTGCAGTTCTCAGATAGCAGATGCACGGTAGCTGTGGAAAAGTCTTGTCACAGAAGGTTTTTATGCTTACTGGTTTGGTAGAACAATATTAAGCTAACCCCCTCTGATGTATTTTGTGAGCATATTGTTTTTTTCTTAGTCTTTTGGAGCCTAATTCTGAAGACTCCATGTTCTAAATTGGCTGTCCCAAACAATTTTACAATGGAGTGGAGCAGTATTTTGTGCATGCCTCCATTACATTTATAAATAATCAGGTGAATTGAAATTAGCTCCAGAGCTGGAAGCAGATATGGATCCAACACAATACATCACATGTCCTTGTGATTGATACCTATTTGCATTACAACAAAAAAAAGGCTGACATACTGGACCAGTTCAAAGATTAAAACCAAGATAGTTTTGGTCACCTCATAATAGGAAGGATGTGGAAGGATAGAGAGGGTGCAGAGGAGATTTACCAGGATGTTGCCTGGATTGGAGGCCGTGTCTTTTGAAGAAAGATTGAGGGATCTAGGGCTTTTCTTATTGGAGCAAAGAAGGGTGAGAGGTGACTTCATAGAGGTGTACAAGATGATGCCAGGCATAGAGAGAGTGGATAGCCAGAGACTTTTTTCCCATGGTGGAAATGGCTATCGCAAGGGGGCATAATTTTATGGTAATTGGAGGAATGTTTAGGGGAGATGTTTAGAGGTAGGTTCTTTACACAGAGAGTGGTGGGTGTCTGGAATGCAGTGCCAACAGTGGTAGCAGACTCAGATACATTGGGGACATTTAAGTGACTCTTGGATAGGCACATGGATAATAGTACAATGAAGGGTAGGTGGGTTAGTCTGATCTTAGGATAGGATAAAAGATTGGCACAACATCATGAGCTGAAGGGCCTGTACTGTGCTGTACTTTTCTATCTTCTAAGTGATGGAGGCAGATCCGCGAATCTCCCCTCCAAAACAATAGTTGGCTTTAGGTAAAAAGTTAAAGAGTGTGGTGCTGGAAAAGGCAGAATATGTCAGGCAGCATCCAAGGAGCAGGAAAATTGACATTTTGGGCAAAAGTCCTTCATCAGGAATGAGCCTGGGAGCCTCGGGGGTGGAGAGAAAAATGGGAGGGGGGCAAGGCTTGGGGGGAAGGTACCTGAGAGTGCAATTGGTGGATGGCGGTGGGAGTAAAGCTGATAGGTTGGAGGGGAGTATGAAGCAGATAGGTGGGGAGGAAGATTGGCAGGTAGGACAGGTCATGAGGATGGTGCTGAGCTGGCAGGTTGGAACTGGGATGAGGTGGGGGGAAAGGGAAATGAGGAAACTGGTGATATCCACATTGATGCCCTGGGGTTGGAGGGTCCCGAGGCAGAAGATGAGGTGTTCTTCCTCCAGCCGTCAGGTGGTGAGTGAGAAGTGATTGAGGAGGCCCAGGACCTGCATATCCTTGGCAGAGTGGGAGGGGGTGTTGAAGTGTTCAGCCACGGGGCAATGGGGTTGGTTGGTGCGGGTGTCCCGGAGATGTTCTCTGAAGCGCTCTGTGAGTAGCTATTCTGTCTCCCCAATGTAGAGGAGATTCAGGTAAAAGGAGCCAGTAGTTTTGTATTTTGTGGTATTTAGAAATATGTGTGCGATCCACACATTAAAGGAAGACAGCATGCAGATAATTAACTTCAGGAGACACTGTATTCTGCTGAAGGAAAATGTTATGGTGGCAAAACATAAGATCTCTTTAGGCTTTTCACAAGAGTCAACTAAGGCACGAGCGAAATGTCCTTTTTTTGCCCAGTTTCATTGTTATGATCCTATGAAAGGAGAAAAAAATTCAAAAGATATGACAAAAAAAATCATAGTTGAGGATATTAATATTCTTTTATAATTTTCCTCAGACAGTGGCCTTTCCTCAGACAGTGGTCTAGATTATAGTGGTGCTGGAAAAGCACAGCAGTTCAGGCAGCATCGAGGAGCAGTAAAATCAACATTTCGGGCAAAAGACCTTCATCAGGAATACAGCCAGAGAGCCTGAAGGGTGGAGAGATAAGTGAGAGGAGGGTGGGTGTGGGGAGAAAGTAGCATAGAGTACAATAGGTGAGTGGAGGAGGGGATGAAGGTGATAGGTCGGGGCTGGGGGAGGATGGAGTGGATAGGTGGAAAAGAAGATAGGCAGGTTGGACAAGTCATGGGGACAGTGCTGAGCTGGAAGTTTGGAACTAGGGTGAGGTGGGTGAAGGGGAAATAAGGAAACTGTTGAAGTCCACATTGATGCCCTGGGGTTGAAGTGTTCCAAGGTGGAAGATGAGGCGTTCTTCCTCCAGGCGTCTGGTGGTGAGGGAGCGGCGGTGTAGGAGGCCCAAGACCTCCATGTCCTCGGCAGAGTGAAATGTTGGGCCACAGGGCGGTGTGGTTGACTGGTGCGAGTGTCCCAGAGATGTTCCCTAAAGCGGTCTGCTAGGAGGCGTCCAGTCTCCCCAATGTAGAGGAGACCACATCGGGAGCAACGGATACAACAAATGATATTGGTGGATGTGCAGGTAAAACTTTGATGGATGTGGAAGGCTCCTTTGGGATTTGGATGGAGGTGAGGGAGGAGGTGTGGGCGCAGGTTTTGCAATTCCAACGGTGGCAGGGGAAGGTGCCAGGATGGGAGGGTGGGCTGTAGGAGTCGGGGGGGGGGGGTGTTGGTGGACCTGACCAGGTAGTCACGGAGGGAACGGTCTTTGCAGAAGGTGAAAAGGGGTGGGGAGGGAAGTATATCCCTGGTGGTGGGGTCTGTTTGGAGGTGGCGGAAATGTCAGTGGATGATTTGGTTTATGCGAAGGTTGGTCTTTTCACAGACAGTCGTCTTTCCTCAGACAGTGACAGAACTTCAGGTATTTCATCATTCCACGCCCTGAGTTATATACCTATTGAATGGCAGTAAATGAAATCGAAAGAGTACGAACAAGTTCAGTGTAGTGAACAGGTAGACTCAGACCTAGAGCTTTTAGGTGAATTAAACAATGATTTGAATTCTAGAGCACTGATCTGAAACTATTTGCCAAATGCTTGTGATCTTACCACTAGCTGTTTACAGCAACTGATGTGGAATTAATATTATTAAAATTATGCAATTAAAAGATTAAGTTCACAGACATAGATTATGTGCATTAAGTCTAGAGGCACCAGTTTCCACTGATCTTTGACACACATTCTATTTTTTTTTGCAGCCTAAATAATGGATGATAAGTGCTCAGATTTTTGTCATAAGTGGATAGCAATTTCACTACATTAAGACTTTTTGTTTCAACTAGCTATTTCAAAAAGGAATTGAGATTTTCAAAGTTTTATTTTAAACAGCCTAGACAGACAATCAAAGTTAGCCATTGGCACACCGGGCCTGTATTATCTCATTGATATTGGAATGTTACCATTTGGGATAACTCCAGTCACATTGCCTTGAATTTAATCCTTGATTAAGTCAAGCTTTTCATACCTGAGATGCAGTTATGGCTGTCCTTGCTTTCTGAATATTGATCATCTGGAAAAACTAACCATCGAGATGGAAAAACTAACCACGGAGATGTCTTCAGTCAATGGACAGTTACTGTTGGTACTGGATGACTGGGCTTAAGAGGAAAACCCTAAGGATGAAACGGTAACAAAAGAATAAAGGGGAAGCTTAAATTCATTTTTATAATTAATTAAGTTACTCTGACATCTGAGAATTAAAGGTTGAATTTCACTCCTAGATACAATGGTGTTAGCTCCCAGCAGCTCTGTCCATTTTAAAGGCTGGATACCATTTGTTTGTCATTTTGCACTTTTCAACAGTGAAGAAATTTTTTTTTAAAGATTATTCAACATGTTTGGGCATGTTATGACACACCTCTGTGCACCTCACATTCTAATGCAGGACTTGAACCCAAACCTTCCAGCTCAGAAGTAAAGAGAGATACAACCACTCCAGTATACACCCCAGGGGACAGGGAAATGGTGGCAAACAACTACTTCACCATTATCAAGTGATTCAGACCCTGATGGTAATGAGTCATGCCAGGGATCCTCGGTGCAAAGTTTATTGCCGAGAAGGTTCAGAGTGGGGAATTGTAGTCAGAGATGAAGGAATAAAAAACAAAAACAAAGAAGTGCAGATGCTAAAGATCTGAAACAAAAACAGAAATAACTGGAGAAACTCAGCAGGTCTGGCAATACCTGTGGAGAGAAAGCAGAGTCAACATTTGCAGTGACCCTTCTTCAGAACAGAATGAGGGAAGAACTGAAAGAGGAATGGGAGATGAGAGAATTCCAGGGAGTGTCTTCATTTTCTGATCCATAAGGAACGCTATAAAACAAAATCACGCTTTTCTGGACATTTCCTGATCCTTTGTCTCAGTTTAAGTCAAGTAGCCTAATGTAAACAGCACCATCCTTTAGTCTTCAGTTAAAAACAGCAATCTGATTTGGAGGACATCATCAGAACTCAATATGCATGTTGAAACAAATAGCCCAGCGATGTTGGCTCAGTATAATCTGGTGTTGTGTGATTTTTATCATTGTACACCCGAGTCCAAAACAGGCATCTCCAAATCATGTCCAGTTCTGGTCGCCTCATTATAAGAAGGATATTATCAAGTTGGGGAGAGTTCAGAAGAAATTTTCCAGGATGTTGCTGGGTACGGAAGGGTTGAGTTATAGAGAAAGGTTGGATCGTCTGGAATTCTTTTCACTGGGATGAAGGAGGTTGAGAGGCGACCTTAAAGAAGGTTATAAAATTATGAGGGCTTTAGATAGGGTTAATGGTAGTTGTTTTCACCAGTTTCCTCATTTCCCCTCCCCCCACCTTATCCCAGTTCCAAATTTTCAGCTCAGCACCGCCCTCATGACCTGTCTATCTTCCTTTCCACCTATCCGCTCCACCCTCCACCACGACCTATCACCTTTACCCCCACCTCCATCCACTTATCGCACTCTCAGCTACCTTCTCCCCAGCCCCAGCCCCACCCCCCCTCCTATTTATCTCTCCACCCCCAAGGCTCCCAGTCTCATTCCTAATGAATTGCTTTTGCCCGAAACATCAATTTTCCTGCTCCTTGGATGCTGCCTGACTGACTGTGCTTAACCAGCACCATGCTCTCGACTCTAATCTCCAGCATCTGCAGTCCTCACTTTCACCTTAATGGTAGTTGTCTCTTCTCTAGGATAGGGGATTTCAAGACTAGGATGCACACTTTTAAGGTGAAGACGAGAGAGATTTAATAAAAACAGAAAAGGCAAATGATTTGCACAGAAGATGATTCGCATGTGGAGTTGTGGATGCGGGTACAAAAGACATTTGGATGGATACATGAATAGGAAAGGTTTGGAGGAATATGCGCCAGGAACACGCAGACAAAACTAGTTTAGTTTGGGATTATGTTCACCATGGGCTGGTTGGACTGAAATGTCTGTTTCTGTGCTGTATGACTCTATGACTCTATACAGAAAGGTAGTGTGACAAATAGTCATAGCTTACAAAGTTACACTTCTAACGAGGGAACACCTGAGGAATAAAACTGCATGAATAAATTATAGACATAATGTTAAATTTAAAAACAATCACTGTCCCTGGAAATGGGTTGAGAAGTGTGGTACTGGAAAAACATAGCAGGCCAGGCAACATCCGAGGCGCAGGAGAATCGACGTTTAGGGCATAAGCCCTCCTCTGCCTGAAACATTGATTCTCCTGCTCTTCGGATGCTGCCTGACCTGCTGTGCTTTTCCAGCACCACAATTTCTGACCCTGATCTCCAGCATCTGCAGTCCTCACTTTCTCCCTCCTGGAAATGGGAGAAGTTTAGGGAATTCATTTTTGATGCTTGCCATAGAATTTGAATAACGTTTTTCACCATATGATAGAAGAAATCTGGACCTGCTGGGGTGTGCAATTTTCCTACGAATCAAATCTGCTTTGAATGAAAAGCTCGATTTAATCTACGCCTGCACTATTGCTACTTTGAAATGTGTATAAGTAGCACTTAACCAGCACACTAGGTCATTGTTAGCAGTTTTGAAGAAGGTTTACTGGATTCAAAATATTAACTCTGTTTTTTCTCTCCACAGATGCTGCCTGACCTGCTGAGTTCCTCCAGCAATTTCTGTTTTTGCATCTAAGTTTCTTTGTCATTGTTATCATTATTTTATTTCATCTACTTTAATGTGAAACATCAATTCCAGCAAGGATAAAGTCCACAAAAGGAATTAATGACTCGGAAGAGATGATCAAAGTGACAGAACAAAAGGAGTAGAGGGATGGGGTTGGCTGGAAGAGCTTGTCCACAAGTCCCCGTGGCAGGACAGGTTAACAGGGTGGCTAAGAAATCATTGGGGCACTTGCCTTTATCAGTCAAGGCACAGATTATAAGAGCAAGGAAGTTAGTTTGGAGATGTAGAGAATTTTGGTTCAGTTGGGAGTACAACCAACAGTTCTGGTCACCGCATTATAGGAAGGAAAGGAAGTGCCCTGGAGGGGTGCAGAGGAGATGTTGCATAAGATGGAACTATGAAATGTTTTTTGGTTCAGATTGAGAGGGAACTTGATAGAAATGTATCAGGTTATGAGAGGCATGGGCAGCTGTTCCACTTAGTCCAAGGGTCAATAACAAGGGAGCTTAATTTTAAAGTGAAAGACAGGAGGTTTAGGGGAGATTTGAGGAAAAGAGTTTTCACCCAAATGTTGGTGAGGGTCTGGAAAGCACTGCTGGGACGGTAGTTGAGATGAGGAAACTCAATCCTTTAAAAAGTACTTGGATGACCTGTCATAACATTCAAGGCTACAGGCCTTGTGCTGGGAAGTGGGACCAGTGTAGATTTGACAGTTCAGATGCAATGGGCTGAAGGACCTTTTCTTAACTGTACTGTTCTATAACATATTCGTGAATCAAAATTCTATGTGACTTTTTTTCCCATTTCTAAATTAAATAATACAAATATATAAGGATTCAGTCTATCTGACAATATAGTCTAATTAATGTCTAAAAAGTAACAACTAAGATTAACAAAAAATCAAAATGAGAAACAGACATTGAACTAAACACTGAGAAGCTTTTGATGCCAGTGAAAACAATTTCTGAGTCTTGAATATAATTCATAACTGGACATGAAGTCAGCAAAAGGACCTTTGCACCAATCCAACTTGGCTGTTGTTAAACCTGGAAAGTAATTTCTGAAAAACATCTGTACTTGTCACTTGGAGCCCAAGATCAGGGCTATCAGTGGAATGGGCACCTCCTCTCACACAATGTCATAGAAATGATGGCCCCATCACAATACCGATAAACATGTAACATGTCACTAGGAACCTTGCTGCTTCTGTTGCCTTTGGAACACGTACCAGTTCCTGTATGAGAAACTCCCAGAATCAAGAAGACTTACGTCAGCTAAAAGTCTCCAAAATATGCCACTTGTGTTCATTATTTCTTTACTTAAGTTTCTATTTAACTAATTGCATCAATCAAAATAAAGGTGAGCCCATCCAATCTCATACAATTTGAAGTTAAAATAAGTGCAAGAAAAATCAGCTAAGTAACAAAGAGAAGCAGAATTACAAAACATTCAGAATTGGCAATGTTAACATGAGAGTTAAATCTGCAAAGGTATCTTTTTTTTCTTTGGTGAATAGCAACAAAGATTGTGAAGATAAGTGTTAATATCGGAGAAAATAGAGACAAAGCAAAATACACAATTTCGCCAAGCTTAACAATTTTCTACTGTTTTAAAAGCAAACTAAATTACTAGAAAAACCCTTAATGAGCTGAAAGTGCGCATTTGTGTTGTTTTTAACTGATGAATGTGACTACACCAATTTGAGTTTGCACTGGCTTATTCTGCCACAGTTATTCAAACATTCATTCCTCAGGATGGTGAACTACATCAGCAGTGACAGAATGAATGTTCATTCTGGAAGCACTGCCAATACACAGAGCTGCAAGGGGTATGTTGGCAGCATTTGTGCAAATAGGTGAACTAGCCACTTTTGACATTAATGTAGTTATAATTAAATTCACAATTTTTGCTGAAGAAATGTCAAACTTCTTGTAACTAACTTTGTTAAAGTGTGTCACTCAGCCTAGTACTTATTTTGGTAAAGTTTAAATGTGATTGTTTTGCATTTAGTTTTTTAAAAAGTCTCTTTTAGGAGGAAATTCAAGATAATTAAATGCTGATTTGCTTGATAAGTGAATTTGATGACCTGGAGATAAAAGAAATCTTGGCTACAGAAGTGGACATATAGTGGGTACATGTGTCAGTTTTACAGAGCTGGATGTATAGTGTGTGTGTGTGTCAGTTTTACAGAGATGGATGTATAGTGGGTGTGTGTGCCAGTATTACTGCTGTGATAAAGTTTAGAGAAGTACTATGTACTAGAACTAGTAGTTCTAGTCTCGCTAGGTTCACAGCATGATTAATAACTGGACCAGAGACCGTAAAGAAAGGAAACGTTTAAAGAGAGGGAGGAGAAGGCCAGAGCTCAGCAGAAGGTCCAATCCATCATGGAGAGTGCTTCTAACAATCCTAAATCACCCAAGAGCAATGTTTGAGGAAATGGCCACAGAATTCTGTCACTTGTTCAAAGTTACATGCATCTACAGACCAGAATAAGAAGGGTCCACCCAATGGCCAAAAAAATCATTGCATCATTCAACATCTATTTGACTAAATCATTCCAGATGGAAGCAGGATACTGTCACCACATTCCGATATGTTTGTTGCAGTATCTTGGAGTTAACAGAGACTCTGACAAGATTAAATCATGTCCTTCAAAGCAGGAAGAGCCCCCCAGAAAGATTTGTTAGAGTGTTGAAATTCCAATTGTTGTAGGAGCTAACAGACCTGTTTCTGGCGGGGGAGGGGGGGGGCGGTGATCATACACAAACCATTGTCTGTTATGCCCCAAATCCTTATAGCAACTATGACACCTGGATCTGCAAGTTACCAGAGACTCAGTTGGGTCTAAGAGGCAGAATATCATTTGGACTTGAGGGATGCAGGCAGATATATCCTCTGTCACTCTTGCTTTATTCCTTTCAGTTGCATTTCACCTTGTATTGGAACAAAGAGGGAAGAAGACCAGTGGTTGTATTGCACTACATTTGGGAGCTGTGTCTAAGCAGAAGAGCTTTAGGCATCACACAACACCAGGTTATAGTCCAACATGTTTAACCACCTGATGAAGGGGCAGTGCCTTGAAAGCTAGTGCTTCCAAATAAATCTGTTGGACTATAACCTGGTGTTGTGTGATTTTTAACTTTGTCCACTCCAATCCAGCACCGGCATCTCCAAGTCAGCTTTAGGTATGTGATGGAAGTGACAGGGGGGTTTGAAGCTGACATTATTGCAAGGTGTAGGAGGACTATCTGATTGTTAGCCCTGAGTGCTGACTGCACTGAGCATCATGGGACCTTGGAGGTATAGTTGGTGGACAATGCCACGTGAAGATGCACTGACAGCTTTCTTGAGGTTATAGAAAGCTCTCCGGTATCTGTAGCCAGGTCCTCGCGGTCATACTCCTTGCGTTGACCTGCCTAATATCCCCTCTCCCAACCCTTCCCTCCCCCAATCCAGAAAATATGACATCTACCCTTCTCTGAACCTCCATGCAGCTTCCAGTGTGACCAGCTGGGAACACTCTCTCTGTCTTGCCACTTCATTTGCCGTGGTTTATAGTTGGACCTAATCACAGCACGGGTGGTCAGCAGCTACCTCGTCTCAGTTAGCGCAGCTCAGCGTTCGGAGGCCCAGGCAGGTTCAATGGCTGCTGGTTATCTGGAGAACATGGTGGCCTCACAGGTTGTTAGGCAACACCACCCCAAACCCCTCCCCACAACCATTAAAGTGTGCAAGCAGCATCAATTACAGTGTGAAAACAGGCCCTTCGGCCCAACAAGTCCACACCGACCCGCCGAAGCGCAACCCACCCATACCCCTACATTTACCCCTTACCTAACACTATGGGCAATTTAGCATGGCCAATTCACCTGACCCGCACATCGTTGGACTGTGGGAGGAAACCGGAGCACCCGGAGGAAACCCACGCAGACACTGGGAGAACGTGCAAACTCCACACAGTCAGTCACCTGAGTCGGGAATTGAACCCGGGTCTCAGGCGCTGTGAGGCAGCAGTGTGCCACCGTGCCGCCCACAATCTACTAGGTGAGGCAAAAGATGAATAGTGTCAATTTTTGTCTAGACTAGAATAGGGTTAGATTGCGAATTGTGGCCCCTGCATTCAAAAAATGACAGCAAATTAATTTTTCAGTCCGACAGCCTATAGGACTGGTAGGTGCACTCAGTGCTGCTATAACACGTGTTTCTTCAATGCAAATTGGCTTTGACGCGATTGAAGAATTTGTAGAACATGAACTTTCCTTACCCATATTGGCTATAATGAGATTCCAGCCCCATTAGTTTAAATGGTGCAGCTATTGTGCGATCTTCTTATAATGTGAGATCACAATAGAAGCAGACTATCACATTATATCGGAACCAACTACAGCCTGTATCCTTGCTTTATGCCTCTGACCAATGTTGACTGAGAAATTCCTTTTCCATAATAAGTTAGAAAGAAAATTACACAACCTGCCCAACAAACAGCCATCTGCTTCCATTTATACTTACTTACGAGGGGAACAGCAGTAAGACAGAGGGAAGCAATACACACTGTAAGTTGGCTATGAACAGTGAGAGTCATTGCAAAATATCAACTTAATGCAGAACTATGCCAGTAAACAATTTCATCTGGATGAGCCAATGAGTATTATAATCAGCAGGAGTTGCTGTATTTAATTAAAGGTGAAAACTTCCGAAAATGTTCAGGCATTTTAAATCCCATCAACATGATGAGAGTGTTTTCAGAAAATCCAATAACTACAACTTACATTGTTTGTTATGTAGAAAATCACTTCACAGACACACAATGGCAGCAGAGCTGGAGAAGGGAGAGTGATTAAACCTTGGCTAAAACAGTTGTTTTTATTCTTCATTTACTTCTTTTCATCCAATGCAATAAAGACCAGCAAAAAAAAACCTTAATTCCTAAATACTAGTCTTTCTTTTACAGGAAGCATTTCTTATTCTCCATATTTTATTTATTTCAATTGTATACGAAGGAAAATTATGTGCAGCAGCAGGAAATAATTTGGTGTTGACAGCCTCATATTGAAAAATTGTCAAATAATTTAGTTACAAACAATTTACAGTTCCATGTTTTCATTATGAAATATATCTGACTGGAATCTGACTAGATATGGAGGGTTAGGTCTCATTAATGTAGTTGAAGAAATACATTGAAAATTAAAATATTCAGGCATTAGTCACTGGAAACAGATTCTTGAAATTTTTTTTCTGTTTAAACAAATCTTGGTTACATATATGTTTGAACAATAAACAGTTCTTATGTTAACATCCTATATGTATATTTCTTGGAGTCTTAATCCATACCCTAATTGCGATATTGATGAAAAAATAAATAACGCTGTGACCTATTTAATTCTATGAAGAAATGTATTGATTCTTTAACAATAATTAATCTATTCATTTTAGGTAAATGTGTATGATGTATAGCTATAATAGCACACACTTTAAGTTATTTTGTCATCAAACTCAACAGTTTATGTAGATCAGTTTAGTTCTTTTTCACATATAAGTCCTATCTATTATAGTAGAACTTCTCTCTACACATACATTGTGCTACAATGAGGTGATATTCTGTATTGATATAGATAAGAAAAATTGTTTACATTAATAGTCAATTAGCAGGCTATTTAGAGGGTGAAAATAACAGACCTTTTTTCTGAAAATTGGTATTTGCAGTAAGTTATGAAACGAACTCCAGGTGGGAAAAATAATTATTTGATTTGCTGTGTTATTGATACGTGTACTGAGGTAGAGTGAAAAGTATTATTTTACATGCTTTACAGGCAAATTATACTGTACAAGTACATCAGGGTAACAGAACAGAGTGCAGGATACAATGTTACAGCTGCCAAGAAAATGGAAAGAAAGATCAGCATTACCATTAAAGAGGTCTACTTAAAAGACTGATAACAGCAGGCAAGAAGTTTTTCTTGAATCTGTTCATAAGTATATACAAACTTTTGGATAACCGAGGTAGAAAGGTTTAGATTAGATTCTCTACAGTGTGGCCCAACAGGTCCACACCGACTCTCCAAAGAGTAATCCACCCAGACCTATTTTCCTCTGACGAACGCACATAACACTATGGGCAATTTAACAAGGCAAATCCACCTAACCTACACATCTTTGGATTGTGGGAGGAAACAGGAATACCCAGAGGAAACCCACACAGACACAGGGAGAACATGCAAACTCCACAAAGACAATCACCCAATGCTGGAACCGAATGCGGGTCTCTGGTGCTGTGAGGCAACAGTGCTAACCACTGAGCCACTGTGCCACCCACTTAGGATTATTAATTATGCTGGTTGCTTTCCTGAGGCAGTGAGAGGTATAGATGGAGTTTAATGGATGGAAGGCTGGTTTGCGTGATGGACTGAGCTGTGTTCTCAACTCTCTGTAGCTGGAAGGTTATAAAGCCAAGTTTGTAGGCAGTCGTAATGAACAGACATTAACAAGGAAGGACCAGAGAGGAAAATAACTGTGAAATCTTAAATACCTCTAGCTAACCTAGAATGAAAGAAAAACCATCTTTAGATGGTAACAAACCTATAAGCATCAAAAGTCATTAGATTCTCAAGAAAGGTTAATCTGTTCCCTTTCATTTTGGTGATATTTGCCAGAGAGAACACACTTCCTTTAAGAACCAAAGAGCTTAAAACCAAATTTTACATGGATGATGGATCAATGTAGATATAACCAGATAATTTAAGAAGCTAGGTTAGTTTCTGACAATAAGTGATGTATGTTAAAGAATGGAAAAAAGTTTCTAAAATGTATGTGAAAAATATGTGGCCTACAGGAAAAGTCTGCAAGTTTTATAGGAAAGTGGATTATTTTTCATATAGATCCTTCTTTGGCTCAGGCAAAACTAATTTCTGCCTAAGACAAGTCCTTCTGATTTTCAAGGTATTATATTTAATGCACTTTCAAATAAAACGATTCAGATGCTGGACTTTGAGATGTTATTTGCAGCTGGGAAAGGACTAGGGACAGCAACAGGTCAGATTTAGTGGGAAAATTCCAATTGTTGCATTATTCAGAAAATGTAGGCTTCTGTTCAGTATCCACATGTCATATAAAATGGTATTATAAACATTTATGAAACATTTGTATATTTTGCAATGTACTAAGAGCTGGTCATGTGATTGGCAACTACTGTTAACAGAACTTAAAACCAGGCTGGATTGTATTCACTTTCCTAGTTGTTGCAGTACACCCTGGACATGTTGGCTGTTGGAGACTTGACTGCCGATTTACTGCTACTAATAAACCACTAACACATGTACAATACCACATTTCAAAGGCCAGCAGGAAAATTTCACGGGAAGTACCCTCGTTAAATATGGTAAAATATAAGCCATTTGTCCTGTCATCGGTGTCATTAACTGAATTTAACAAAAAAGATTAGTTTAAAAATTGATTTTATCATTAGCTTCTGGTTCTTATTATTTGGAACATTCAAATAAGCACAGTGAGCTAATATTTCAGAGAGTTAATTTTGATTGAGTACCTTCAACAGGTAAAGGTTCCCACACCAGTAGCTGAATTTCTCTTAATAATAAAAAGTTATTTCATTCTAGTATAAATTCCATTTTGATATAGATTCTATATGTAACAGAATTTTTCTAATAATGTAAATAAATGGTATTTTTGGTAGTGAAAATGCCTGTTCTTACATGAAGTTAAAACCTCTAATTTACAAGAGTCCCAGAATGCGAGAACATAGCTGCTTTTCAGAAGAAGGAAGACAGATACCTGGAACTTATTGTGTCTTTTCCATTGGTTTATACCTAATGAATTTCATCAAACCCCAGCTGCTGTTATCAGTCAGCATGGGTGACTAATTCATACATTCAGATTCACATCTATGATTCTGTTCTTAAAAATGTCATCCAGTTAGCGGTGAAATTTCCATTACACCCACAGAGTAAAATGTATTCAATTGGATTTAGTTCTGGGCAGAAACTCAAAACATCCAAGCAAAGCAACAGTTAAAGGATTTTGTATTTTGTTCTCCTCTCTCTCTACACCCCATACACCACATCCTTTATCTTCTTGGCCCAAGTTAGATCTCTTGGCATGTCCAACACTCTGCAAGATCATGGTGCTAATTTGGACTGTCCTTTCAATTTTCATATTAGAAGTGTCTCATGCAATAGGCATCTCTTCAGAGAAATTACAAATTCCCTTCTTTAATCATAAAATTTATTGAACACAACCTATTTAAAATTCTAAGGGAATGTTCTGGAAATGTATTCTTTATCAGATCTTGTGATTTGATACATATGAAAGTAGAGAAACAAGAAAAAGGATATCTTGCTGCAAGTATGCAGGGCACTGGTGAAGCCACACTTGGAATATTGTGTGCAGTTTTAGTTTCTTTACCTAAGGAAGCATGTTGGGAGTGCCCTGAAGCTCATCAAATTGATTCCTGAGGTGGAAGTACTGATGTATGGGGAGAGATTGAGTTAGTTGGGATTGTATTCACTGGAGTTAAGAAGAGTGACGGGATCTGTGAGAAACCTTTAAATTCCAACAGGACTAGACAGGTTAGATCCAGGAAGGGTAAAAAGTGAGGTCTGCAGATGCTGATGAAGGGCTCTGGCCCGAAACATTGAATTTCCTGTTCCTTGGATGCTGCCTGACCTGCTGTGCTTTAACCAGCAACACATTTTCAGCTCTAGATCCAGGAAGGACCTTCCCAATGGTGGGAAAACTTAAAACTAGGGTCATAGCTGAAAGATTAAGGGTAAACGAGGAAAAATCTCTTCATGCAGAGTGGCGACCCTATAGAATTCCCTACCACAGACAGTGGTTGAGGCTAAAATATTATGTGTTTTCAAGAACGAGGTAGATTCTGCTCTTGTTTCTTAAAGGGATCAAGGGATATTAGAGGAGGGTGAGATTAGAGTATTGTGCTGGATGATCAGCCATGATCAAATTGAATGGTGGAACAGGCTTGAGGGGTGGAATGGCCTATTCCTGCTCCTACCTTCTCTGTTTCCAAGAATTGTTCTCATTGCTCTTTTTCACAATAAGCTGAAGATCATGAGTTACTAGTTTGGACTCAGGATCTCAATGAAAGAGCTGAAAAGCACAGTGCCCTGTTTCACATAAAGAACAGATGAAACACTAGCATTCCAGCACTAAGCTCAAACTGAAAAGAGAAAATTACCCAAGAATTTCGGATGGTCTGATAGTTGTCTCTGCAGTACAGACCTGGAGTTGCCCATCAAGGTCCCGCAGAACTTCCAATGCAGCTGACTGTAAGACAAATGACCAAGAAATTTAAAGTTTTGATGGGCACGTCCCCTGTGTCTGAACTCTCTGAAAAAGTCCCATAAAGTTGAAGATTTCTAAAGATTCTGCCTTGCCCAAACTTAATAGTCATCTGTGAAAAGTTAGAGGGTTAAAAACCTAATTCAGCTCCTGGGGAACTATTAAACACACTGTCTAAGTCAGCCTTGGCAACACCTTCAGCAGTTCCCTCGTCTCCTGAACCCAACACACATGCCTGGAACTGTTACTCTGCCCGCTAACCCAGTTGTCACCAGACCCAACATTCTTCCCATCCTGATCTCACTGGACTTCACATCTCCCTCTCTTCCCCTTCCGTCCCCACCAACTAGATTCCAATTACGATCCACACCCACTTGGCATCATGCACACATCAGTTGAATCTATTCTGCAGTAACTGGAGAACTTGGGCCATTGATTTTGCAATAGTTTTAAAAGGAGAATTTCTCTTCTTTAAGGCAGTGACTCACAATGGGGATGACTTATCCCTACGCTGGATCAATGCGCTCTGAGATGGTTATAAAATCCAATGTGTGAGGTGAGGATTCTGTCACCAGTTGGTGCTTTAAAGCTTGGCTAGGTGGATTTTTGCCTTGACTTTGTACATTCCCAACAAAGTTTCCTGAAGTATTTAGTGCCTTCCCAATCTTTGTTGGTCACAAGCCAAGGTCTTCTATTAGTCGGCAGGGAATTGTCACATTTCTAGGGATGAATTGAGAATATCCCAGGGATGAATTGAGAACATCTCAAAAACATTCCTAGTGTCTTCTTGGGTGGTCTCCTGCCATGATCCAATTCAGAGTAGACCAGTTACTTTGGCAGAACCGGTGTCAGGCAGTGGTGCCCCATCCAGTGGTTTTGAGTGACATTGGGTTGGGAAAGAACACTGCAATTAGCTAGCCTTTCTGAGAACCAGATTAGAAGGATCCTACAAAGACATTTGAAGTAATTGTATCACAGCTAATAATGACTTTAATCTTGAATTTGAAATCCTGGTCCTCAAGTACTCCTCTTCAGTTAGCCAAAGGTTGTGCTGGTATATTGGAGGTTGTGATGAATTTTATTGTCTATGTTTGCACCCATTGACTGGAGGCTCTAACCAAATGGAAAATGGTCCATTTTCCAGGATTTCATCATCAATCTGACTTGATTGGGTTTTGCTGTGGGGCCTGCTGAGAATGGGACCTTAGGTGTTTAGTGCTTAGTGAGAGCCAGAATAAACAGCCTGAGCAATACATGAGGTTGCAAACATGGGGTGATTTTTTTTTCACTTTCTTTGCTAATTTGCCACAAATAGTGCAGAGGAGGAAGTTACCAAACAAACAAGGCTATGTCGGGAAATAAAGGCTATTGAAGAGATTAGGAACTAATCTTTTATTACAATAACAGCTGGAGCAACAACTTTATGTTCACATAATGTGTTGGTGACTAGTTATTGCTGATTGGCACTTGCAAATAAAACTAGATGCTGTGTATTGAGTGAAGATTGGGAATCCTGTTGAGAGACTGTATGGGAATGCTAGGCACTTCCTACGAAATATCCTCTTTGTGACCCATTAGCCTTTCGGAAAATAAAAATGTTTCTAAGTTTCTAAAATTTGGCGGTGTTCCAGATGTGTTTCCTGGGGCAGCACGGTGACTCAGTGGTTAGCACTGCTGCCTCACAGCACCAGGGACCCGGGCTTGATTCCAGCCTCAGGCGACTGTCTGTGTGGAGTTTGCACATTCTCCCCGTGTCTGCGTGGGTTTCCTTCGGGTGCTCCGGTTTCCTCCCACAGTCCAAAGATGTGCAGGTCAGGTGGATTGGTCATGCTAAATTGTCCGTAGATTTAGGTGCATTAGTTAGAGGGAATAGGTCTGGGTGGGTTACTCTTAGGAGGGTCAGTGTGGACTAATTTCCACACTGTAGAGGATCTAATCTAATCCATCCATACCACTCATTTATCAACCTGATTTCACCCGGTATCCTAACCATCCAGATAAGTGGGCTCAAGGATAAAGACTGGCTGAGAATCCTATTTCCCAGTCTGGTGCCAGTGTCTTGTTTGAGGTTGGTACAGCATGCATTCCAAACAGAGCCCTGTGGAAACTGGCAAGGAAGAAAGTGCCCTGATTATTTTTGTCCAGACCTAATTTCTGTCTCTTCCTGCAGTCACATTGGACTTGAGAAGAGACAAAAAATACTGCAGATGCTGGAATCCAAGGTAGACAGGCAGGAGGCTGGAAGAACACAGCAAGCCAGGCAGCATCAGGAGGTGGAAGAAAGTCAATGTTTTGGTTGTAGGAGCTGAACAAGGGTTCTACCTGAAATATTGACTTCTCTACCACCTGACACTGCCTGACTTGCTGTGTTCTTTCAGCCTACTGCTTGTCCACATTGGACTTGAGGACATGAATTTTCAGCTCCTAGAAATTTGATTGAAAGTATAGCCTTGGTACAGGATTATCACAACATAAGCTGATAATCATGTAATTGATGCATTTTTGATCTTTGTGGATCCAAATGCAATTCTGCATTTCAGCAACAAAAAAGGTTATTCAAGAATTATCAACAGATAGTTTAAATATTCAAGGAAGAGTTTTTTAAGGTACTTGAATATAAAATTACTGGATCAAATTCATGTTACCTGCAATCTGTCCAAGTGGATTGTAGAACCCCTTCAGTGCAGGAAGAGGCCATTCAGCCCATCAAGTGTGCATTGACCCTTTGAAGAGCATCCCACCCAGACCCCCACCCTTTCCCTATAACTTACATTTCCAATGGCCAATCCACCTAACCTGCACAACTTTGGGAGGAAGCTAGAGCACCCAGAGGAAACCCGCACTGACATGGGGAGAACGTGCAAACTCCACACACACAGTCACCCGAGGCTAGAATTGAACACAGGTCCCTGCCACTGTGAGGTAGCAGTGCTAACCAATGAGCCACCATGCCACCCTTAGTCAAGCTAATCAGTGATCTAAGTCTTTACTCATGAGCTATAAAACTAGCTAAGATTTTTTTTTCTTTATTCTTGCATGAATTGGGGGCATCAGTGTCAAGTCCAACATTCTTTGCCCATCCCTAATTGCACAGAGGCAATTAAGAGTCAATCACTTTGCTGTGACTCTGGAGTGACAGACCAGATAAAGGCAGACAATTTTCTTCCCTAAAGGGCATTAGTGAAGTAGATTATTTTTTCTCTGACAATCAACTGTAGTTTCACAGCCATGTATTGAAACTGTATTTCAATTCCAGAACTGTTAATCAAATTTAAATTCCTCTAGTGTCCGTGGTCAGACTTGATGCCATACCCCAAAGTTTTAACCTGGACTTCGGTGTTACTAGTTCAGTCAGATTACCATTATCTCACTGTCTCAGTATAATATTTGTCATATTTATGTCATCTCACTAATGGGTGTCAAAGAAAATTGTAATTTCTGGTCATATGGAACAGCCAGGCCCCATCTGACCATTGTGAAAAAAGGGATCAATGCCTGAAATTGGATGATTGTTAATGGTCTAAGTTATACACAATTGGAGAATTTGGTAAAAAAAAAACACTCTGTTTTAAATTGTCAAAAGTATAACGGTGAAATAATTGTAAGATGTGCAATTGCTGATATTGTGTAAAAATGCGATTTTCAAAATTCTATTAAAAATGCCTTTTCAACAAAAATAAAAGAGGAAAAAGCCACAGCTGGCATTGAATCTTATTGCTCAAATTCAAGCTTTTAATACAAGTAGAAGAAGGGCTAAGAAACATAATTCAATATGTCTGGCTTTAGATTTTTTTTCTTACCAAGAGGCACTCTGACATTGTAAAGGACTAAAATTAACCAAAAGGCAATACACCAATACACAAGTCTAGAATGGGTAAGCAGCTCCATCTACAGGAAAATACATTAAATCTAAAGTTAAACTGTTTTTCCTAATATTGGCAATGATGAATATTTTGGACATAGCACGTACAATGATGGAGTAATTCTCAATGTAATGGACAATGGATTCATCTTTGTGATGCTAAAATTATAATGAATGATGTGACAGATCTAATCTGTCTTCGATGTTTATTGTCATTTTGGCAGATAGAGTCATAGAGATGTACAGCACGAAAACAGACCCTTCGGTCCAACTTGTCCATACCAACCAGATATCCCAACCTAATCTAGTCCCGTTGTTGTGGTTCTGTTCGCCAAGCTGGGAATTTGTGTTGCAGATGTTTCATCCCCTGTCTAGGTGACATCCTCAGTGCTTGGGAGCCTCCAGTGAAGCGCTTCTGTGATGTTTCCTCCGGCATTTATAGTGGTTTGAATCTGCCGCTTTCTGTTGTCAGTTCCAGCTGTCCATTGCAGTGGCCGGTATATTGGGTCCAGGTCGATGTGCTTATTGATTGAATCTGTGGATGAGTGCCATGCCTCTAGGAATTCCCTGGCTGTTCTCTGTTTGGCTTGTCCTATAATAGTAGCGTTGTCCCAGTCAAACTCATGTTGCTTGTCATCTGCGTGTGTGGCTACTAAGGATAGTTGGTCGTGTCGTTTCGTGGCTAGTTGGTGTTCATGGGTGCGGATCGTTAGCTGTCTTCCTGTTTGTCCTATGTAGTGTTTTGTGCAGTCCTTGCATGGGATTTTGTACACTACATTGGTTTTGCTCATGCTGGGTATCGGGTCCTTCATTCTGGTGAGTTGTTGTCTGAGAGTGGCTGTTGGTTTGTGTGCTGTTATGAGTCCTAATGGTCGCAGTAGTCTGGCTGTCAGTCTGGCTGGCTGTTCACCTCTATCGACTAAACCCTAGCCAGAGAAACAATAGCCAACCTGCTGGACATACAGAACAGACAACAGGACAGTGAACCTAACAACAAAGATGGCATACTCAAACTACTGGACCTGTGCCTCACAACACACTTCACATTCAACAACCAAATATATGAACAAATCAATGGCACACCCATGGGCTCACCCATCTCTGGACTCATAGCAGAAGCGGTAATGCAAAGGTTAGAACAAACAGGCTTGTGCCTGAAACGTCGATTCTCCTGCTCCTTGGATGCTGCCTGACCTGCTACGTGTTTCCAGCAACACATTTTCAGCTCTGATCTCCAGCATCTGCAGACCTCACTTTTTCCTCGAGTCTTACCGCAATTACAACCCAAACTCTGGGTCAGATATGTAGCTGATACCTTTGTAATCATTAAAAACACATAAATAGAGAACACACACCGGATCATCAACTCCACACTCACAGGAATCCGATTCACGAGAGAGGAAGAAAAGGACAACCAACTCCCATTCCTAGACGTGATGGTACAGAGAACACCGAACGGAGAATTCACCACGAAGGTATACAGGAAAGCCACACACACAGACCAAGTCCTGAACTACGATAGCAACCCAACACACACAAAAGAAGTTGCATCAAGACACTATTCAAAAGGGCCACAACACACTGCAGTACAACAGAACTGCAAAAAGAGGAAGAAGAACACCTATACAAGGTATTCGCCAAAAACGGATACCCGCGCAATTTCATCAACAGATGCCTAAGGGAAAGACAACGGAACGAGGACATGCCGCAACCCAAAGGACTAGCCACACTACCATACATCAAGAGCATTTCCGAACTGACAGCCAGCCTACTGCGACCACTAGGACTCATAACAGCACACAAACCAACAGCAACTCTCAGACAACTCACCAGGACAAAGGACCCGATACCCAGCATGAGCAAAACCAATGTAGTGTACAAAATCCCTTGCAAGGACTGCACAAAACACTACATAGGACAAACAGGAAGACAGCCAACGATCCGCACCCATGAACACCAACTAGCCACGAAACGACACGACCAACTATCCTTAGTAGCCACACACGCAGATGACAAGCAACATGAGTTTGACTGGGACAACGCTACTATTATAGAACAAGCCAAACAGAGAACAGCCAGGGAATTCCTAGAGTCGTGGCACTCATCCACAGATTCAATCAATAAGCACATCGACCTGGACCCAATATACCGGCCACTGCAGCGGACAGCTGGAACTGACAACCGGAAGCGGCAGAGACAAACCACTATAAATGCCGGAGGAAACATCACAGAAATGCTTCACAGGAGGCTCCCAAGCACTGAGGATGTCACCTAGACAGGGGACGAAACGTCTGCAACACAAATTCCCAGCTTGGCGAACAGAACCACAACAACGAGCACCCGAGCTACAAATCTTCTCACAAAGTTTGAACTAATCTATTCCCATTTGTCAGCATTAGGCCCATATCCCTCTAAACCCTTCCTATTCATAAACTCATCCAGATGCCTTTAAAATGTTGGAATTGTACCAGCCTCCACCACTTCCTCTGGCAGCTCATTCCATAAACGCATCACCCACTGTGTGGTAAAGTTGCCCCTTCGGTCCCTTTCATATCTTTCCCCTCTCCCGAAACCTATGCCGTCTAGTCTGGACTCCCCCACCCAAAGGAAAATACTTTGTCTTTTTATCCTATCCATGCCCCTCATGATTTTATAAACCTCTATGAGGTCACCCCTCAGCCTCCGACGCTCCAGGGAAAACAGCCCCAGCCTGTTCAGCCTCTCCCTATAGCTCAAATGTTCTAGCCATGGCAATATCTTTGTAAATCTTTTCTGAACCCTTTCAGGTTTCGCAACATCCTTCCAATAGGAAGGAGACCAGAATTGCATGCAATATTCCAACAGTGGCCTAACCAATGTCCTGTACAGCTGCAACATGACTTCCCAACTCCTATACTCAATGCTCTGACCAATAAAGATGGTTTAGTTATTTTGTTAAAGATAGATATTGCACAGGCAAAACATAATTGTATGCTTACAATGTCAGTCATGGCTTCAGGAGGTTTCAATATAATTCTTAGGGAAAAGGCTTCGGAAATCTGAAGCACAAAGAAATTTGGGAATCCTAGTTCAGGATTCACTTAATGTTGATTTGCAGATTCAGTTGGCAAATGCAATGTTAGCATTCATTTTAAAAAGGCAGAGCAGATAGATAAGAGCAGAGAGATACTGCAGGGCCTGTGTAAGGCTCTGGTCAGATCACATTTGGAATATTGTGAGCAGTTTTGGGGCCCATATGTAAGGAAAGATGTGCTGGCATTGGAGGAAGTCCGGAGAAAATTGCTGAGAATGATCCTGGGAATGAAGATCTTGTCATATGAGGAGCGGTTGAGGACCCTGGGTCTATACTTAATGGAATTCAGAAGGTTGAGGGATAATCTCCTTGTAACTTAGAGAATATTGAGAGACCTGGATAGAGCGGATGTGCAAAAGGTATTTCCACTTGTCGAAGAGACTAGGACCTAAGGACACAACCTCAGAGTGAAGGGATGACCCTTTAGAACTGAGATGAGGAGGAATTTCTTCAGCCAGAGAGTGGTGACTCTGTGGGACTCACAGCTGCAGGGGGCTGTGGAGGCCAAGTCATTGAGTATATTTAAGACAGAGACAGATAGGTTCGTGATAAGTAGCAGGATCAAGGGTTATGATGAGAAGGCAAAAGCTTGGGATTGAGAAACATATCAGCCATGATTAAATGGCAGAACTGACGGAATGGGCGGAATGGCTTAATTCTGCTCCTATATCATGCAGCCTTATAGCCAATGACTTTTCTTCACAAATGATCATTGTTGTTATGTCGATTTAAAGAATGTCGTAAGATAAACATGTCTTTGGAGATAGATATCTCACCAAAGTTTGAAGACAAGTTTATGAGGAAGCAATGGAAACATCCCATGCTGCAGAGGATGGAAATCTGAAACAAAAATAACTAATGCTAGAGATGCTTGCGAAGGTGATAGTGAGCTGTAGGGGTTCTTTATTCTGTTCTTTGTGTTGCATTGTATTTCCCACCCTTTCCTGGGATGTTGATATTATGATATTCAGTGATGGTAATGCTATTGAATGTCAAGGGTTGGTGTTTGTTTGTCTCTTGTTGGAGATGATCTTCGCCTAGCATTTGTGTGGCATGAAAGTTACTTGCAACTTGTCAGCCCAAGCCTGGATATTGTCCAGATCTAGTTGCATTTGAACACGGACTGCTTCAGTATCTGAGGAGTGGTGAATGGTGCTGAACATTGTGCAATCATCAGTGGACATCCCCACTGCTGACTTTATGATGGAAGGAAGGTCATTGATGAAGCAGCTGAAGATGGTTGGGCCTAGGACACTCCCCTGAGGGACTCCTGCAACTGACCTACAACAACCACAACCATCTTCCTGTATGCCAGGCATAACTTCACCCAGCAGAGAGTTTGTTCCGATTCCCATTGACTGCAGTTTTGCGAGGGCTGCTTGATGCCACATTGATCAAACATGGGGGGCTGTCACTCTCACCACACTTCTGGAATTCAGCTCTTTTGTCCAGGTTTGAACCATCTTTACTTCTATGTGCGTCTCTTTGTATAAAATGTCTTTGTTACATTTACATTTTGGAGTATTTCGTGATTAAATATTTCTCTTTGCTTCTAATTTAAACATTCCAGTTCATGTTTATTCCTGAAAAATCCACAATTCTTGAAAAAGTTCCAAACATTCCCTGACACAGAGGTAAAGGGAAAGGGGAAAATGTTAGCCCACCCTCCTTCTTCTGCTGTAACAACAGAAAACAAATGGATAAATCTGGCATCTGTGTGTATTTTGTTTACATGGTCACTACTGCTATTCTCCTCCCAGAATGATTTAACATTTTAAGACATGCCTGTACAATGAAGAATGGATTGTGGCGTTCTACACCTCCTGATGATTTGATTTATTCCTTTACAGGTTTCATTGTCTCAATGGGAGATAGTAAGTCTCAAAATGCATGGATTTTGGAAAGCCCACAGGAAATAAAAGGTGTTAATTGCACAGATGGTTTTCATCTTGGGAGAGCACCCCACCAAGGCTATTTACATTTTAAGAACTTTCTGGAAGCCTGTTCACAGGAGTTAACCCTTAGGCTGTGGAAAAAAATCAAAGAAAATCACCTGACCCACATCTTGGGTCAAGGTAAGCTGTCCACAGGCAATGTTGATTTTTTTTCACTTTTGGAGGCAGCATGGTGGCTCAGTAGTCAGCACTGCTGCCTCACAGCACCAGGGACCCAGGTTGGATTCTAGCCTCGGGCGACTGTCTGTGTGGAGTTTGCACATTCACCCTGGGTCTGTGCGAGTTTCCTCCGGGTGCTCCAGTTTCTTCCCACAATCCAAAGGTTAGGTGGATTGGCCATAGTGTTCAGGGATATGTAGGTTAGATGCATGAACTAGGGGGAAAGATAGGATAATAGGGTACGGGAATTGGTCTGGGTGGGTTACTCTTCAGAGGGTCGGTGTGGACATGTTGGCGAAGGGCCTGTTTCCACTATGTAGGGATTATATGATAAAAGTAAGACCAACACCATCTTTGTTCACTCGTGGGCATGACATGTCAACATCCTTATCTGTCGATGATAAGTCAGACTTCATGTGGCTGCCTACAAAGTCAGGTTAAGTGTTAAAATATGTTACTGTTCTGAAAGTAGAGGGTATCACCTTTGACCAAACACATTGTGTACTAGAGCAACAAACTCACCATTCTGCTTCACCAACTGCTGATTGTTCCAGTCATATGATGCTTAAGGAACACCTGAGGGTTCCCAGTTGGAGAAAATTGTATCAAAAGGCAGATAATACAGTAACATCAACAGCCAGCATCCAGTGATATAGCTGTAATACATCAATTGTCAATGAGAAAATAATCCTGAAATATTGAAAAGACAACACAAATGCTTCAGTGGTTATGTTGTCGTGAATTAGCAATTTGGCGATTGAGTCCACTTGGAGCTGCCGGACAGAACAACACCAGCAAATCAAACTGCAAAAAGAAGGACAGGGGGGTAACAGTCTGTATTGTATCCTGGTTTGTCTCTGGCTGTTTCTAAGCTTGAACATTGGCTAAGAACCTCAGACCGAGCTAGATTTTATGGCTTCTCACAAGGTGTGTTTGCAATAGGGTAGCTACATAAAATAGAAGGTGTAACTCGCGTCTCCAATCTCAACCAGGTAACCAAGCAACGGTCAGCAGTGGTCAGCAGTGACCAAGCAATGGTCAGCAGTGGAGTGCTGCCTTGCAGCTAACCTACCATTGGTAAACCACAGTCACCAATTGAGATTGTTAGCAAGCCAATTTACCCCAATGGTTTGCTGCCCATACCAGAATACAATTGATATGGCAAGGCAACCAGACATCAGAAAGCTGTTTTACAAACCATGACTTGGAGATGCTGGTGTTGGACTGGGATGTACAAAGCTACAAATCATACAACACCCGATTATAGTCCAACAGGTTTAATTGGAAGCACTAGCTTTCGGAGTGCCTAACAATTGTGTCCTCCACAACCACCTGATGAAGGAGTGTCACTCTCAAAACTAGTGTTTCCAATTAAACCTGTTGGACTGTAGCCGGGTGTTGTGTGATTTATAGCGTTTTACAAGCCAGTTTGTTGAAAAGATGGGAACAATGTGAGACCATATCATTTTAGTGGTACTTTCAGCACACCTGAGCTACCTCCTTCACAGCTGAGATGTTACCCACCTTTTCTTCCCCTGTAGCTTCTAAAGATCCCTTATCATCTCAACCCCCCCCCATCCCCACCCTTCTCAACCTCTGATAACACACCTCAGCCAAAACTCCCAGACCTGTCATGGTCTGTGTCCACTCACTGCTTGTCATTGTCCTAGAGGCCAGGCTGCATCTGAGCAGCAAGAGAGTCATTGTTTCTGGCTTGACCCTTGTTATGGACTCGGCCAGACCACTCAAAACATTCTTAAGCAGGCAGCCCCAGACCATAACTTTGCAATTTGTTTCAGTAAGTGTACAGTGAAAATTACCCAGATTAAGTTAGCTAGGTTGACTACTAGATGTTAAAACAGGCAAACATTTATTCAAAAAAATTCACAATGCAGCACAAAGAACAGAATAAAGAACCCCTACAGAACTCATCCTATCCAATTAGAATTAATTATGTTGTTCTGAATATGAACAACAGCCCCAAACTCCCTCTAAAACCCAGTATCAATGGAACACATGCTTACAGGTTGAAGTCGAAGGGCAGAAAAGAGAGAGAGAGTTTCCACACAGCTCCCTGCTGAACTTCCCACTTCAAGACTGAACTAAAACTGCTCAGCCCAGCTAGAGAGCTGACCACGCCCCGTTCTGTATACAGGTCATTTCTAAAACATGACCACTTTGGCCTGAGGTCTCATTTGTTTACATAGAAACAAAACGTCTTTCAAAATCCTTTTCATCTCTGTACCAGACCAGACTGATTGGGGACTGGCCCAGTTTAATACCCCTCTGAAAAAAAGTCAAGGACAGAGTCTCCTTGAGCCAAGGAACAGCTTTTACATCCTTCATCAGGGCGAGATGAGTCCTGATGAAGTGTCAAGGCTGAAATGTTGACTCTCTTGCTGCTCAGATGCTGCCTGACCTGCTGTGCTTTTCCAGCCCCACACTTTATGGCCTCTGACTTCTCAGGCATTAGCAGTCCTCACTATCTACCTGTCATCATCCTGGAGCCCACTGGAAGTCTCAGTGATGTCCAGGACTTGGTTCTGACAACTGGGGTGCATTTATAACCTTGTAAAACATGTGCCAGTCCAGCATTTTTGTGGGGTTTTGGACATTGAGAGGAGTTGGACATTGAAGGGAAGTGGATATTGAGGGGAATTGAATATTGGGGGCAATTGGGTTTTGGGGGGTTTGGATATTGGAGGGAGTTAGATATTGGGAGCATTGGATTGTGGGGGAGTTGGGCATTGAGAGGAGTCAAATATTTGAGGGAATCAGGCATAAGGGACAGAGTTGGATTTTGGGGAGAAGCCATGGAACAGAGAATGAATACATTGTGAAAGGAGATAATTCGGCCTGTCTTGAGCATGTCAGCCCTCTTCCCTAACCTGTGCCCCTGCAAACATTTTCTCTTCAATTATTTTCCCACTTCCCTTTTGTTGTATCCCCCTCCACCACATTCCCTGGTGGGATATTCCAGATCCTAACCACTCGTTCTATTAACGATGATTCTTGATATATAGCCAACAGTTCCTTCAGCAACCATTTCAACCTCCGCTTTCTGACTCTTCCATCAATGGAAATAGTTTGCCTCTTTGTTCTCTGTCTGTACACCTCATGATTTTGAACACCTCCAGCAAATCACCTCTCTCCCTTTACATCCCCGAGGAGGGCAACCTCAGCTTCCACAGGTATCTACTCACCTGAAATTCCTCTTCCTGAGAAACATTCTCTGAAATCTTTTCTGTTCTCTCTGAAACTCACAGACATCTTCCCTAAAATATGTTGCCGAGAATTAGGAATAATATTCCCATTGAGGCTAACAAGACTTCAATAAAGATTAACCTTAATATCTGTGCACTTTGTGGGTCTATTTGTAAAGTCCTGTACATCTTTTCGACCAGTTTCTCAGCCTGGCCTGCCATCTTCAATGATTCATATTCTGGATCCTCTTTACATAGCGTCTTAATGTTCTTCCTTACAAAAGATACCACTTTCATGGCTATCAGCTTGTCTATATCCTATTGGAGTCTTTTAATATTCTCCTTACAGTTCACAATAATTCCATGCTCCATGTCACCTAAACATTTGAAATGCAAGAAAAAGAGTCAGACAATATGGGATAGAGTCATAAAGATTTAAAAATGAAAACAAGCCCAACTTGTCCATTCCACCTAATATCATGGGATGTTGAGCTTTGGAAGGGTGGGGGATATTGGGAGCAGTTTTAGGGTGGTTGGACATTGTACAGGCTCTAATTATGGGTGTTCAACCAAATTATGTTGACAGACTGGATAGAAGCAGAGTCAAAAAGTGTGGTGCTGGAAAAGCACAGCCAGTCAGGTAGTATCTGAGGAGCAGGAGAGTTAATCTTTTGAGCATAAGCTCTTCATCAGGAATGTGGATGGAAGCACCCGTATCCCTCCTGGCTGAGATACAAAACTAAAAAGACACGTACCCAGATTTTTCATAACCTGGGGAACTTACTGGTTAGTCTCAAACCTCAAACAAATGTAACATCTTAAGCGTAAAAAGTGAGGTCTGCAGATGCTGGAGATCAGAGCTGAAAATGTGTTGCTGGTTAAAGCGCAGCAGGTCAGGCAGCATCCAAGGAACGGGAAATTCGACGTTTCGGGCCAGAGCCCTTCATCAGGAATTCCTGATGAAGGGCTCTGGCCCGAAACGTCGAATTTCCTGTTCCTTGGATGCTGCCTAACCTGCTGTGCTTTAACCAGCAACACATTTTCAGCTTTCATCTTAAGCACAAAGCCTATTAAAATGTTTTAATAACTAACTCACCTTTAGTAATCAACTGTTGGTTTGGGATTAGGTTTGGGACTTTAAACATCCGTCAACCTTCCCATGCCCTTCCTTGCCAATCAATAAACTAATTTCTATTGAAATGAATGGATGTGAGAATTGTGAGAGATCAATGATTGCCAGTTGAATTCATGCTGACCATTTTACATGATTATCCAAAGTTAAAATTAATCCCTTGGTCTCCTAATGCATATTTCCAATGCTATAGCAATGATTGGAATGTCTCATGGAGAGTTGTGTACGTAACGTTCCTTCTGCCTAGAAGTTCCACACAATGCACTGCAATGGGACCAGAAAACTATTCAAAAATGTGAAAGTAAGCATTACATTTCCACATGGACCTGTGCAGTACCTTTAGACTTTAACCAGACTCGACTGCTGCTTCACCCAAGTTGGCCACAGACTGGAAATATCATTATATTTATTCTGATGTTCATGTTGCTAGCATCTAAGGCAATAATCCTGTTAAAATGTTGTAATCATATATCATTGGGAAGTAAAATCAAACTTCAAGGGTCATAGACCAAGGAAAATGGGAATTAATTACTCTGCAAAATTATATTGGTATTGCTAAGATATTACCAGTTTCCTGAATTAATAAAACACTTTAAGGAACTTAATTTAAATTGAAAGATGCTACACTGATTGAAATTATAACCAGCTATCATTATGAGTAAATGTCAGTGTGCTTGTGTTGACTTCACAGACTGTGGACCAATAGATAATTGAAAAAGGAAGTCAAAGGTCATTGGCTTGTCCTTATTATTTCTGAATAAGTACACAAGGAACAAACTATGTGAAATGGCAGTCATCTAAGGGACTTTCAAACACTGACAAGCAATGCTATATCAAACACTAACATTTTATCATCCTTCCATTTAAACAAATTTGAAGTGCTTGAGTTATTAGATAATTTATTGAATTAACTATTGCAATCTGATTTTGTTCCATCTAATGTTCTAACGTTTTTAGATCTTAATAGTATTGTTTCAAATCATATAATGGTCTGTACAGATTCCTTTCTAAATTAAGGTGTTAACAATTGTTTTCAGTATATTGATTTGTTATGAAATGTTAGTTTTTGTTTTGCTCTCGACTGTGGTTCGAGATGGTTGCTGGAGTTTGTAAAACAACTGTTAAAAGATGGATTTAATATTGAGCAGTAAGGGAATGGCTATATAATGTCAGGCTGTGGTTTTGTAAAGCAGTGGAATAGCTGTGAGCTGAGTAATAGCAGGCATTGAGAAAACACAGCTGCTGTTCACACTGATTCAGTTCCAACAATGGCTTTTCTAATCTACCCATTCATTTATCTCTCTGGATGCTGGTTGGCTCAAATCCAACCAAAAAACCAGAAACAGGATTACTTGTTCTTTAACCCATTTCAGCATTGGAGCATCTTTTTTTTTCTGACGTTAACCTGATCATTATAGTCTTAAATTAATATTTAATTTAGTTTCATGCAACAATGGTTTGGTTTTTCTAGCTTCAGGGCAAAAGAATCCAAGTTAACAATGCTGTAACATTCTAATATTGTTAATGGCATAACAACCACTAAACATAGCTATGGAAGAATATGGAAATCGTGTGAATAATAATTAAACAGGCAGCTGTTTACAAATATTTTGCTTGTATAAAAGTTTTCTTATGAGGATTATAATTTGAAACAGTCCCGCCATAACGTTACAAATGTACTGTGAATGGTTGACACCACACAGATGTTTTCATAACATCATTTTTATTTTGCTCAACTCAACTTGCAAGATAACACACGGGCCTTGTTAGTAATAGACAAAGCCGAACATGTCCAAGTGAATGACTGACCAAGTGATAGCACAGAGGCTGAGGTATTTGCAACCTTATCACTGAGTATCAGGTCAAAATTCAAAATGAAAGTCAATAGAAATGACAGGACTGTGGTCAAAACTTGGCAATAGAGCACCATTTCACAGGGGGGAGGGGTGTCAGTAAGGCAGGCACACTGAGGCTAAATGGTCTCCTTTCATACTGTAACAACTCTGTGATCCTGTTGTGCAGGGTTTAAAGGGAAGAGGCAGGAGAATGACACAAATCTAAAATGCTCAGAGCCAGTGCAGACATGATGGGCCAAATGGCCTCCCCACAGCACTGTAAGGATTCTGTGTTGCGAGGAGAATTACTGTTACTTGATAGGGAGACAGAGGGCAAGGCCAAAGCAGAGGAGGCTTATGTACTGCCCAGATTCTGCTTGCTGCTCCCCTGCTCCCCCCACACCCTCCCCCATCACACACTCACACACACTCACACACACACACATGCACACACACACACACGAACAGACACACACACATGCACACACACACAGACACGCACTCTCTCTCACACACACACGCACACATGCACATGCACACACACGCATACACAAACAGACACACACACATGCACACACAGACACACACACACACAGACATACACAGACTCGTGCGCGGAGACTGAATTCAGTTAATAACTTCACTTACAACACTGGCTCAAAAACCACATTTCCTGGTAGACCTTTCTGGATGATGAAGATATCATTAGGATTTCTGCTGGGGTGAACGTTACAGCCCAGCCAACATGGTATCCTCAGCACCCAAGTCTTCTGACTTCTCACTCTGAGTTACAATTACTGCCTTGTCGCACTAAATTCTGATCAACAACTCTTGGTTGAATTTATCAATGAATATACTATAACTTTATAATTTATCCCCTTTTGCTTGGGGTGGCACAGTAGCTCAGTGGTTAGCACTACTGCCTCACAGTACCAGGGTCCCAGATTCAATTCCAGCCTCAGGTAACTGTCTGTGTGGAGTTTGCACATTGTCTGCGTGGGTTTCCTCTGGGTGCTCCGGTTTCTTCCCACAGTCCAAAAATGTGCAGATCAGGTGGATTGGCCATGCTAAATTGCCTGTAGTGTTATGTGCATTAGTCAGAGGGAAGTGGGTCTGGGTGGGTTATTCTTTGGAGAGTTGGTGTTGACTGGTTGGGCCAAAGGGACTGTTTCCACACTGTAGGAAATCTAATTTATGACTACGCAACTCCCTTCTAGCTATCTGGATACTGCAAAGGACACTGCATTCGTCCTATTCTAATCTCTTGTGTATTCACTGCTTCCTCCACCCCACCACTCGTGGCCGTGCTTTTGGCCATCTGGACGCTAAAATCTTGGAATTGCTACCCCAAAGTATTTCACCTGTTTGATTCTTTCTTTCTTATTGTCCTTCAAAATGCTGCTTAATTCAAAGCCATTTCACTGTACGTCGTCACCTGTCCTTATGCCACTTTCTTTGGCTCTGATGTAAGTTACTGTGAATGGTTGTGAGATGTTTCACTGCATTAACAGCTCTGGCTAAATGCAAGTTGTTTTTGATTGTGCTCACACTGCAGTGATGACAGGTTCGGTGTTGGCATGAGTTTGATAATGAGGCAGTAGAGATGCTGAGGAAAATTCAAACTGGCTTTTCCATCAAAGCTGTCTAAGAATAATTGCTCATGGTGTATTATTTTTTCCAAAGTCTTATTATACAATCATCTCAGATGAGGTTCCAAATCTGTGACAAAACTCACTCCAATTTTCTCATTGCAACCATGAGTTATACAGTAGACCATTATTGCTGTATGTTTGATGCCTTGGGGGGATTCCAGGTGTACTGAACTGAACGTAATTTAATATATAATATTTTGGTGTGGTGCATCCTTTAACCTTTTAATGAGTGACACTGTACATTGGATTTCAGACGAGGGTTCAAACAATTATTACTGTATGATTGGAAACTACTGCTTTTATTTACATTTAATTAATAATGGTAATCTATCTGCTTAACAAATAAGATTTCAAAATGCGTACTACTTATTTTTATTTATATTAAATTAACAGATGCTTTTGAGTTCTTGCATGGGTGTCCTGCTCTGCATTTTCCTGAGACAGTTATGCGCATAAATCCCGAAAAACAGCAAGGTCTGCTGCAGAAAAACAGGCTGATAGTTTAGTGATCACCTCACATAGTGTAAAACCATTATGAACAAAACTCTCATTAGTTTTTGTCAATGAATCTGGGCAATAACTTTATGAACAATATGGTAGCCATGGAGATGCTAGTGTTGGACTAGGGTGGATAAAAGTCAGAAGTCACTCAACACCAGGTTATAATCCACCAGCTTATGGGCTCTTCTGAGGAAGGGTCACCGGACCCAAAATGTTAACTCCGATTTCTCTTCACAGATACTGTCAGCTTTTCCAGAAATTTCTGTCTTTGTTATAGTCCAACAGGTTTATTTAAAAGCTCAACATTTCTGAGTGCTGCTCCTTTATCGGGTGAGGTGACTTGGAGTAGAACCTGTAGTATTGTGAGACTTCTGACTTTATGAATGAGGTTCTAGAAGTTTCTGAATAATTTCCACAATCTGGGTGCCTAAATACTTAATAAAATACTGTCAACTCTTGGCTTATTTAACATTGTAAACTTGTTATCAAAGGACAGTAATAATCAATGCATGTGTCTCTGGTGAATCAAGGGTAGGGGTTACAAATTAACCTGAAGGACAACTTGAGAAAGACAGGAAAGAACCTCCAGTTACATTGTGAAGGCCGTGGAGCTTTTCCATGGAAGGAAGACAAACTTACATCTTCAGATGGAGTTAACTGATGTCAAGATCTGAACGTATCCCACACTCTTACAGGTTGCTGAGGGGACCAGTGAAGGTAAGTATGGATCACCCTTAGATCTGACTGGTAGTTGATGTAATTAAAAGGCCAATTGAGATATGCTTCCAAATTCAAATCCAGATTTTGCCATCAAGGGCCCTTGTCTGTTGAGCTTGCCTCAGTCACCAAAGGCAGGAGAAGCTTTTTTTTAATAGTTAAGCTGACAAAGCTGAGAAAACTTTTATCATTGAAACTCAAAAACTTGAACCATGGCAAGATAATGGACTTACAATCAAAGCACAGAATCTCTCAGGTGGTGCTTTAAAAAACCTTAGAAATAGCTGGAGAAACTCAGCAGGTTTGGCAGCATCTGTGCAGAGAGAAACAGAGTTAACATTTGGACTTTTCTTCTCCACTGGACCCGAAACGTTGATTCTGTTTTCTTCCCACAGATATTGCCAGACCTACTGAGTTCCTCCAGTTACAGATTTCCAGCATCCACATTACTTTGTTCAAATAAATTAGATTAGATTAGATTAGATTAGATTAGATTAGATTAGATTAGATTAGATTAGATTAGATTGGATTAGATTACTTACAATGTGGAAACAGGCCCTTGGCCCAACAAGTCCACACCAACCCTCTGAAGACCAACCCACCCAGACCCATTCACCTACATTTACCCCTTCACCTTACACTATGGGCAATTTAGCATGGCCAATTCACCTAGCCTGCACATCTTTGGACTGTGGGAGGAAACCGGAGTTTGGACGCAGTATGACACAATTCTGGTGCAGGTGGGACTTGAACATTGATTTTCTGGTTTCAATACTTATTTGACTTTTTGGATGTCAGTTCCCACCTTCCAGAATTCAGGGAAGTATGGAAGTAGCTTACACAGTTCCATTTTGCACTTCTAATGAAATGAAAAAGCAGATTTCGCCAACAGGAGCAGGAGCACTTCTGTAGCAGCATCAGCTGTCTTCTCCGAAGCTACATGCCCATCCTAAGGTCAGAGGGGATGAATATCAAGATCCCGAGCACTGGGACCCTATAGGTGTTCTAGAAGCAAAAATATAACAATACAAAAACCTTGCTTGTTGACTGCCCTGACCAGAGATTACTTGAACACGTCATTTCTGGACATTGTATGTGTAGCTGCTTGAGAGTGACCTGCACAGCATTTGGTATTAGTACCAACCTTGGCCTCAATCTTTACTGACAAAGCTTAAGGTTTCCTTATAGAAGGAAGCAGACTTTGAGAATTGCTTCGTGGGGGGAGTACTTTTTTATGAAAGTTATTTCTTCAGAAAAAAAAATTGTCTTTTATAAAGAAGGAAAGGAGTCTATAAATAAATTGACAGCTCAATTACACGAAAATAATACTGAAATAAATAATTTATGAATATTAGGTAATAGGCTAACTTAATAGTGTGAGGACTGGATTGGTTGTAAAACGTTTTTAGGTTCCCATGCCACAGGGTTAACACACTGTATAGTACAATTTGCTACTGTGGGATAAAAAAAAAGAGCTGAGCAGGCAGAATTCACATTAAAAATGAAAACAAAAGCTTTTCAGAGGTTATACGTTCAATCTGTGCAAGTAGGAATTGAATGCATAGCATGCACTTATTTCTCAAGTGAAAGGAAATGTAATTATAGTTTTACCGTTAGAATTCTTGATGCTGGCCATAATTATATATCACAGAGTAACAACGCTCATTACCATGTTAGCATAGCACCAAGAACTGGACATATACTTGTTGATTGGGATCTCTGAGTGAGATGTTTTCAATATAAGCTATGAAGAATTCAATAAATTAGATATTTAAAGTAAAACATTATTTACATTCTGATTATCAAGAAAAACCCACATGCTATGGAGAATAGTCTAATCTATGCCAAGTCCTCCCATTCCAGCTCTGGACAGAGTTGACCATATATTAGTCCATCATTAAGTTGTGAAAAGAGAAGTGTATAAAAGTGTATATAAACTCAATCTCGTATTCATGCATGAGGTGTTGTAAGTGCAAATCCAGAAGAAGTGCAAAGTACCAACACTGAGGTTTTGGATCTTAAGTTTAATTGCACAATGTAATCCTAGATAGTATCATCACTTGGGATTCCCTGCATAGGGTCTCACCTGATGGCAGACGGAGTAGTAATATGCCAAGGTCAGTACGGCTAATTTATGTGCTTCAAACTTTTCAGGAGTGCTAACTCAGAAAATTTAACTCTGCCTTGTTTATTTCACCATTCAAATACAGCCTAACCACTTACTGAACAAAGGTTGTTGGAAATGCATCACGTATCCTTGATGCCTGAACATCAGTTTCACAAAAATCTTGCATTTTGCAAACAATTGCTTGTTTCAACTTTGTCCAAGTTACAGCTCTGTCTTTTCATATTGAAACCTAATATTTGAAGATGAATATGAATATTGAATTGATCATTTCCATGTAAAATTTGAAAACAGCGTATTTCAGTGCAGGAAACTTTAAAATTAAACAAAGCCAAGAGCATTGTATGAGGGAAGGACGAGCCAAGATTGATTAGCAGTTAGAAACCTTGAAACAAACAATTCAAAACTTTTAACAACAATACATGTCGCTGAAAAACAAAAAGTCAAACAAGAAACATCCACTCGTGGCTTACTCGCGAGGTTAAGGATGGTCTTAGATTGAAAGAGAAGTCATATAATGTTGCAAAAAAAGTACAAGCCTGAGGATTGGGCATATTTTAGAAACCAAAACAGACTCTATTCCAGAAGGTTATGTATACTCTGTGGTTGACTACATTTAAGTCAGGGTGGGCAGATGTTTGGTCTCTGAAGGAATAAAGGGATCTAAAGTTCAGACAGAAAAATGGAATTGAAGCCCAAGATTAGCCATGATTGTTTTGAATGGTGGAGCAGGCTGTTGTTACCCTGTGTCGAAGGGGGTGGGGCTGGAAAAGCACATCCAATCAGGCAGCATCTGAGGAGCAGGAGAATCGACGTTTCGAGCATAAGCTCTTCATGAGAAAACACCCTGCTCCCCTGCTGCTGGTCTACGTGTTGTCGTGTTATTTTGCATGGGAAGATGGGGCCTCAGGCAGTGGAGGTACACCAAGATGAAAATGATGATAAAGACTTATTGTCAATTGATTTCATGCTATCAGCAACCAGGTTCAAAACTCATGTGGCCCATATCTGAACAAAATAGATTCAAGATGGAAACCATGCATAGTGAGACCCTGATCACAAGTTGTGCTCCGTGCTGTACATCTCGATAACTCTATAAGGTGGTGCTGATGCAAGGATTGTTTCAGCATCGGCTCACTAGAGGGCAGGGTCACACTAGATTCTGCTGCTCAGGATGTACCTGAGGACTGAGGACTACATAGAAAGACAAGGATGCACACAATTCAAAACGTAGTGTTTTGGGCATGTCTGACAGGAAAAAGAAAACTATATTCAATGTCAAAGACCATGGAGAAGGTTGGAACTAAATTGTCCAATGGTTTTGTGCAGAGTTTGATCCTCATCATTTCCAACATGAAAGTAAAGGGCCATTATATGAATACACGTTAGACCTGACTGGAATGCAGTATAGACTGGCTGATGTCTTGGCTTCCATTGCAGCAAAACAGATTTCCACAAGGACTCTGAATGCTGCCATGGAAGTGTACATTACCATGATGTAAGACCAGCTTGTTACCATGCAAGTTCAAGTGGCTCTCCTGCATGATCAAAGAGGTCTGCAGAGTTCAACAGCACTATTACAGGGCTCCAGCAGATTACGATCATTGCTCAGGCACTGCTCCAGGAAACAGGAATGGCTCCATGCAGAACAAATCTGTCGTCCTTTCTCAGGATGACAGCAATTGTCTTCCCATCACTGTCAGTCTGCCAGTGCCCTTGCCAGTCAGCATGCCATCTTCCATCGCTCATTCTGTGGCCAGGTGTCCAGACCTAGCAAAGGGACACAAAAGATATGTCCTTAGGGAATGTGCAAATGTGGTCAGTTTACATCTATGTGTAGTCTGGCATTACTTTATCTGCAAAAATGTTTTCAAATGTTTATATTGTAGTGACTTTTATTTCTGCATTCTAGTTAAGTGACACAATGATGGGCAGTGGCAGAGGGACGGTAAGTGATCTGAGACTTCTGTTCAATGGAAGATTAGCATCTACACATTAGGAAAAAAATAGCATTCTTTTAGAGTGGACTCTAAATATGGCACTGAAGATGGGTAAGCTGTGTAGCTTCATTCTTGGTGGTTGATCGACGGGTAATGATGTAAAGTAGCAATTCAGTTACAAATGTGACATCCTACTTCCAGTGAAGTCTCATGATGGATGCTATGTGCACAATGGGCTTTAAATATGGTGCCAGTGATGGAAACTCCAAATGGTCCTGGCAGTGGAGAACACTTCCACCATTGGTCAGTGCATTATCCTGTGAATGTGGTACCAGAGAGAGATGAGTTGTATCCAGAATAAGGTGAGCAACAGAAAATTTTGAGCGAGCATGTGTCAGGTATAGACAGCATAGATCAAGTGAATCCTTAGAAGAGTATAAAGGTAGTGGGAGTATACTTAAAAGGGAAATCATGAGGGCAAAAGGGGGCCATGAGATAGCTTTGGCAAATAGAGTTACGGAGAATCCAAAGGGTTTTTACAAAAATATTAAGGACCTAGGGGGAGAATAAGCCCCTCAAAGATCAGCAAGGTGGCTTCTGTGTGGAGCTGCAGGAGATGGGGGAGGTACTAAGCAATTATTTTGCATCAGTGTTTACTGTGGGAAAGGACATGGAAGATATAGAATGTAGGGAAATAGATGGTGAAAGCTAGACAATTGTCCATATTACAGAGGAGGAAGTGCTAGATGTCTTGAAACACACAAAAGTCGATAAGTCCCCAAGACCTGATCACGTATACCCTAGAAATCTGTGGGAAGCTAGGGAAGTGATTGCTGGGCCCTTTGCTGAGATATTTGCGTCATTGATAGTCACAGCTGAGGAAGATTGGAGGTCGGCTAACGTGGTGCCACTGTTTAAGAAAGGTGATAAGGACAAGCCAGGGAACTATATGCTGGTGAGCCTGATGTCAGTGGTGGGCAAGTTGGTGGATGGAATCCTAGGGGACAGGATTTACACATATATGGAAAGCCAAGGATTGATTACGGATAGTCAACATGGCTTTGTGTGTGGGAAATCATGTCTCACGAAGTTGATTGAGTTTTTTTGAAGAAGTAATGAAGAGGATTGATGAGGGTAGAGCAGTAGGCGTGATCTGCATGGACTTCAGTAAGGCATCTGACAAGGTTCCCCACGGGAGACTGGTTAAGAAGATTAGATCTCATGGAATACAGGGAGAGTTAGGCATTTGGATACAGAATTGGCTCAAAGGTAGAAGACAGAGAATGGAGGTGGAGGGTTGTTTTTCAGACTGGAGGCATTGTGGAATGCTACAAGGATCGGTGCTGGGTCTTTTATAAAAGACTTTTTGTCTTTTATATAAATGATTTGGATGTGAGCATAAGAGGTACAGTTAGTAAGTTTGCTGCTGGCACCAAAATTGGAGGTGTGGTGGACAGTGAAGAAGGTTACCTCAGATTACAATGGAATCTTGATCAGTTGGGCCAATGGGCTGAGGAGTTGCAGATGGAGTTTAATTTAGATAAATGCGAGGTGCTGCATTTTGGGAAAGCAAATCTTAGCAGGGCATATGCATTTAATGTTACTGAACAAAGAGACCTTTGAATGTGAATTCATAGATCCTTGAAAGTACAGTCATAGGTAGATAGGATAGTGAAGAAGGCGTTTGGTATGCTTTCCTTTATTGGTCGGAGTACTGAGTACAGGAGTTGGGAGGTCATGTTGCGGCTGTACAGGACATTGGTTAGGCCACTGTTGGAATATTGTGTGCAATTCTGGTCTCCATCCTATTAAAAGGATGTTGTGAAACTTGAAAGAGTTCAGAGAAGATTTACAAAGATGTTGCCAGGGTTGGAGGATTTGAACTGTAGTGAGAGGTTAAGTAGGCTGGGGCTATTTTCCCTGGAGTGTCAGAGGCTGAGGGGTAACCTTATAGAGGTTTATAAAATCATGAGAGGCATGGATAAGATACATCGACAAAGTATTTTCCCTGAGGGTCGGGGAGCCCAGAACTAGAGGGTATAGGGTGAGAGGGGAAAGATATAAAAGAGACCTAAAGGGCAACTTTTTCCGCACAGAGAGTGGTACGTTTATTGAATGAGCTGCCAGAGGAAGTGGTGGAGGCTATTATGATTGCAACATTTAAAAGGCATCTGGATGGGTATATGAATAGGAAAGATTTGGAGGAATATGGACTGAATGCTGGCAGGTGGGACTAGACTGGGTTGAGATATCTGGTCGACATGGATTAGTTGAACTGAAGTGTCTGTTTCCTTGCTGTACATCTGTATGACTCAATGGCTCTATAACAGGTTAGAGGGCATAGAGAGAAACATTGCGTGAATTTCCTCAAATTGATGCCTTGTCAGTTTTCTGTAAAACAGTGTGGTACTGAAAGCTGTCCTGCCAGGAGCAGCTGGGAAGCAGTAGACAGGAACAGGAGGAAGCCATTCCGCCTCTTTAGTCTGTTCCAACATTCTGTGAGACTGGGGCTCAGGGGTCACTTAACTCCAGAAAGCTGCCATATCCTTCTCCAATAATACCATTGCTTAACAAAAATTCATCTAATTCAGATTTAAAATTAACAACTGATCCAGCATCAGTTCATGGAAGAGTTTCAAACCTCTCCTACCCTTCGGGTGTAGAAATGCCTCCTAATATCTCTCCTGAACAATCTGGCCCTTATTCTCAGACTATGCCCCGTGTTCTAGAATCCCCAACCAGCGGACAAATTTGATTTTTAACCAACTCTGGCTTTTCCTGTTAATATCCTGAAGATTTTAATCAGATCATTCCCTTAACCTTCTATGTTGTGAATGAAATTCCAGTAGGGGTTGTTTAATCAACTGGAAGTTATGAAGTGCTTCCTGTGACACAGCTGCTTTCTGATTGGCCAACAGTTCTTGAAGATAGGCCTTTCATTTGCAAAGTCGAGAGTGTGGTGCTGGTAAAGCCCAGCAGGTCCTGATGAAGGGCTTAAGCCTGAAACGTTGATTCTCCTACTCCTCGGATGCCGTCCGACCTGCTGTAATTTTCCAGCACCACATTCTTGACTGCTCACTTTCAATGGCCTGGGAACCCTGACAGTAGGGAGTTTGACATTTAATTCCACCAGAGCACTCTGCAAATAGCTATGCTGACATAATCACCAACTTCTGATATTGTTGCTGCAACAGCACCATAGCCATTAAATTTAACCCATAGATACCTGAAGATTCACACAAACACAAGTGTAGTAAAGCCAGGAGAGATTGATATATAGGTGGCACAGTGGTTAGCACTGCTGCCTCCCAGCGCCAGAGACCTGGGTTCAATCCCCGACTCAGGCGACTGACTGTATGGAGTTTGCACATTGTCTGCGTGGGTCCTCTCCGGGTGCTCTGGTTTCCTCCCACAGTCCAAAGATGTGCGGGTCAGGTGAATTGGCCATGCTAAATTGCCCGTAGTGTTAGGGGAATGAGTCGGGTTGGGCTGAAGGGCCTGTCTCCACACTGTACGTAATCTTAAAAAAAATATATTTGAGATCTTTGTTCTCACTAGTAAGGGTATCATGCATATGGAATGCAAATTTTGATGGAATATTATATATTACTGGTTAGATCTCTGCATATCTTATGTAGATTCAGAAACAATCCTATTGAATGATATCATGATCATGGAGAGAAATCAGAGGAAGTTTATTTGAATAATTATAATAGGATGAAGGGACTTTAGCAGGTTCATAGAAGCACATAATTGCTACATGCATCAGGAGACCTTCCTGCCCATCTTGAATCCAATAGTCACTCCAATTTATTACCATTACCCTGTTTTCTCCCTGTTATCCTACACATTCTTCCTTTCTCAGTAGCTTTGACTAAACCTCCACCACATTCTCAGCCAGCGTGAAAATTCCTACTTTTCCACTTGCTGTGGGAAAATGCTTTCTCTCATACTGCTCTTACATTACAATGTGAGTTTACAGTAATGGACATGGATGTTGCAAAAAATTCTAAATTTGTGGTAGTAGAGAAGCTGGCATTGTACTCCCGTGAGCAATGAAGGTTGAGGGGAATTTAATCGAGCTTCTCAAATATTATGAAGGGAAAAGAGCCAGCGCTGACAATGTTGAGAATGTTGCAAACAGAACGAGTAGTTAAGATCCATAAAAGCAGACGCTGAAGAGTTGACAGAATAGATTCAATAGTAGTTTTCAAAAGGGAACTGCTATGGAGAAAAATCATGGGCTTTGTAGAAAGAACCAGAATCCCTACAGTGTGGGAGCAGGCCATTCAGCAACCGGAATCCATACTGACCCTCTGAAGAACATTCCACTCAGACCCATCCCTCTATCCATGGTTGGCCTGGCAGCCTAGACGCTATGGGCAGTTTAGTATGGCCAATCCACTTACATGTCCCCACTGTAGGGGGAAACCCACACTGACACAGAATGTGCAAACTCCACAGATTGTCATCCAAGGGTAGAATTGAACCTGGGTCCCTGGTGCTGTGAGGCAGCACTGCTAACCACTGACCCACTTAACCTCTGAGCTACTTAACCACCCCAAAGTGATGCCAATTGGATTGCTCTTTCAGCATGGTGGCAATGGCCTGAATGATCTCCTTCTGTATTTATGATTTTCCAAATCTATGATGTTTTCTGAAGTATTATTATGACATAATTTCTTTAGATCTTAGAACAATACAGCATAGAACAGGCCCTTCAGCCCACGATGTTGTGCTGACCACTGATCCTCATGTATGCACCCTCAAATTTCTGTGACCATTTGCATGTCCAGTCGTCTCTTAAATGTCCCCAGTGACCTTGCTTCCACAACTGCTGCTGGCAACGCATTCCATGCTCTCACAACTCTCTGTGTAAAGAACCCGCCTCTGACATCCCCTCTATATTTTCGTCCAACCAGCTTAAAACTATGACCCCTCATGTTAGTCATTTCTGCCCTGGGAAATAGTCTCTGGCTGTCGACTCTATCTATACCTCTCATTATCTTGTACACCTCAATTAGGTCCCCTCTCCTCCTCCTTTTCTCCAATGAAAAAAGTCTGAGCTCAGTCAACCTCTCTTCACAAGATAAGCCCTCCAGTCCAGACAGCATCCTGGTAAACCTCCTCTGAACCCTCTCCAAAGCATCCACATCTTTCCTATAATAGGGCGACCAGAACTGGACGCAGTATTCCAAGTGTGGTCTAACCAAAGTTTTATAGAGCTGCAACAAGATCTCACGACTCAAACTCAATCCCCTGTTAATGAAAGCCAAAACAACATATGCTTTCTTAAAAACCCTGTCCATATGGGTGGCCATTTTAAGGGATCTATGTACTTGCACACCAAGATCCCTCTGTTCCTCCACACTGCCAAGAATCCTGTCCTTAATCCTGTACTCAGCTTTTAAATTCGACCTTCCAAAATGCATCACCTCGCATTTATCCAGGTTGAACTCCATCTGCCACCTCTCAGCCCATCTCTGCATCCTGTCA
The DNA here is from genome assembly GCF_020745735.1 of Hemiscyllium ocellatum. NCBI lineage: Eukaryota > Metazoa > Chordata > Chondrichthyes > Orectolobiformes > Hemiscylliidae > Hemiscyllium > Hemiscyllium ocellatum. The sequence goes on along the minus strand of NC_083403.1, from coordinate 139,970,485 downwards.
ATGTCCTGCTGCAGCCTACAAACAGCCCTCTATACTGTCAACGACACCTCCAACCTTTGTGTCGTCTGCAAACTTGCCGACCCATCCTTCAATCCCCCTCATCCAAATCATTAATAAAAATTACAATTGATTCTATAAAATCGAAAAGAATAAACTGTTTAATAACACATTCCACAACCAAGAAACGAACAATGACATATTTTGTCAGTCATTTCTCAGAACCAGTTATTTGGGGAAACATAAAAATGATGTAGATTATTCTGGTCTCCATTCTGATTTTGGCACGAGATGTTTCCTCTGCTGTTTGCCTTCCAAGTTATTTATATTTTTGGCCGAGGAACTCATCATATACAGAAATTTAAGATTCCTACTTTCTGTAATAATTATTTTTCTCTCCTAATGTATATTTTATGCATATAAATTGACAATGTTAACTCTTTTGTTTTATTTCTTATGAATCTATATGATAAAGTACACCACCAGAATCCTTTCCTTCTAACAATTAGTGTGTTTATGACCATTATTTCAGAGGTGAAAATGTGTTGCGGAAAAAGTGCAGCAGGTCAGGCAGCATCCAAGGAGCAGGAGAATCGACGTTTCGGGCATGAGCCCTTCTTCAGGAATGAGGGCGGTGTGCCCAGCAGGCTAAGATAAAAGGTAGAGAGGAGGGACTTGGGGCAGGGGCGTTGGGAATGCGATAGGTGGAAGGAGGTTAAGGTGAGGGTGATAGGCTGGAGTGGGGGTGGGGGCGGAGAGGTCAGGAAGAAGATTACAGGTTAGGAAGGTGGTGCTGAGTCCGAGGGTTGGGACTGAGACAAGGTTGGGGGAGGGGAAATGAGGAAACTGGAGAAATCTAGGTTCATCCCTTGTGGTTGGAGGGTTCCTAGGCGGAAGATGAGGCGCTCTTCCTCCAGCCGTCGTGTTGCTATGGTCTGGCGATGGAGGAGTCCAAGGACCTGCATGTCCTTGGTGGAGTGGGAGGGGGAGTTGAACTGTTGAGCCATGGGGTGGTTGGGTTGGTTGGTCCGGGTGTCCCAGAGGTGTTCTCTGAAACGTTCTGCAACGTCCTGTCTCCCCAATATAGAGGAGGCCACATCAGGTGCAGCGGATGCAGCAAATGATGTGTATGGAGGTGTAGGTGAATTTGTGGCGGATATGGAAGGATCCCTTGGGGCCTTGGAGGGAAGTAAGGGAGGAGGTGTGGGCGCAAGTTTTGCATTTCTTGCGGTTGCAGGGGAAGGTGCCGGGAGTGGAGGTTGGGTTGGTGGGAGTGTGGACCTGACGAGGGAGTCACAGAGGGAGTGGTCTTTTTGGAATGCTGATAGGGGAGGGGAGGGAAATATATCCCTGGTGGTGGGGTCCGTTTGGAGGTGGTGGAAATGACGACAGATATGATGTATATGGAAGTTGATGGGGTGGTAGGTGAGGACCAGTGGGGTTCTGTCCTGTGGCGATTGGAAGGGCAGGGCTCAAGGGCGGAGGAGCGTGAAGTGGAGGAGATGTGGTGGAGAGCATCGTTGATCAGGTCCAAGGGGAAATTGCAGTCTTTGAAGAAGGAGGCCATCTGGGTTATTAGGTATTGGAACTGGTCCTCCTGGGAGCAGATGCGGCAGAGATGAAGGAATTGGGGATATGGGATGGCGATTTTACAGGAGGCAGAGTGGGAGGAGGTGTAGTCTAGGTAGCTGTGGGAGTTGGTCGGATTATAGTAAATGTCTGTGTTGATTCGGTCGGCTGAGATAGAAATGGAGAGGTCTAGGAAGGGGAGGGAGGAGTCTGAGACGGTCCAGGTGAATTTGAGGTCGGGGTGGAAGATGTTGGTGAAGTGGATGAACTGTTCAACCTCCTCATGGGAGCACGAGACAGCGCTGATACAGTCATCGATGTAGCGGAGGAAAAGGTGGGAGGTGGTGCCAGTGTAGCTGCAGAAGATGGACTGTTCCACATATCCTACAAAGAGGCAGGCATAGCTGGGGCCCATGCGGGAGCCCATGGCTACTCCTTTGGTTTGGAGGAAGTGGGAGGATTGGAAAGAGAAGTTATTCAGAGTGAGGACCAGTTCAGTCAGCCGAAGGAGGGTGTCAGTGGAAGGGTACTGGTTGGTGCGGAGGGAAAGGAAGAAGCGGAGGGCTTTGAGTCCTTCGTGATGGGGGAAGGAGGTGTACAGGGACTGGATGTCCATGGTAAAGATAAGGCATTGGGGGCTGGGGAAGCGAAAATCATGGAGGAGGTGGAGGGTGTGGGTGGTGTCCCGAACGTGGGTGGGGAGTTCTTGGACTAAGGGGGACAGGACCGTGTCGAGGTATGCGGAGATGATTCTGTTCGCCGAGCTGGGAATTTGTGTTGCAGACATTTTGTCCCCTGTCTCGGTGACATCCTCAGTACTGGAAGCCTCCTGTGAAGCACTTTTGTGATATTTCCTCTGGCATTTATAGTGGCACCATTGGGTGTCCAGGTGGATGGGGTGTGTTGGAGGCGGGAGAAGGGGCTGTCAGAGGGCATTGAAACCCTTAGTTTCTGCATACTCCCAGCACATAGTCCTCAGATATAAATGCAGACAAGCTTGCAATAATGGATTAGCTTCATACAAATACTTGTTCACCGGTTTAGCACTGAGAAGACAAACTAAATTGGAAAAAAGTTTAGAACAAAGCAGCTAGCGCCTTTAAGTCATATACTTGAGGAAAACACTAGAAATTGTCAGAATTTACATTAGTGATTGCAAACAGTTAATATACGTCACTGACATCTTCAGAAATATACTCAGTACACTTTCCTACTGGGTCTGGAAATCTTTCTTATTCATGTTATATAAGGGAAAGGTTTCAACTACACATTAGTATCTCATACTGGGACTCAGCTGTTTGTGATATATACATAAATGACTTGGATGAAAACGTAGATGGGTGGATTGGTAAGTTTGCAACAATACAAAGGTCAGTGGAGTTATGGATAGTGTAGAAGGTTGTCAAAAGATACAGCGGGATAAAGATCAATTACAGATATGGACGGAGAACTGGCAGATGGAGTTTAATTTGGGTAAGTGTGAAGTGCTGCACGTTGGGAGATTGGGAGATTATCATAGAAATCATGGAATGCCTATAGTTCAGAAATAGGCCATTTGACCCAACAAGTCCACACTGACCCATCCATCCAGACCCATTAATGGCAGAACCCTGAACAACTTTGTTGTACAGAGGGATCTTGGGGTTCAAGTCCATAGCTCCCTGAAACTGGCCACACAAGTAAATAGAGTGATAAAGAAGGCGTATGACATGCTTGCCTTTATTGTACGGGAAATTGAGTACAAAAGTCAAGATGTCATGTTGCAGTTTTATGAAACTTTGGCTAGCCACACTAAGACTATTGTGTTCAATTCTGGTAACCCACATCACGGGAAGGATATAGAGGATTTGGAGAGGGTGCAGAAGAGATTTAGCAGGATGCTGCCTGGATTAAAGGGTATGAGCGATTAGGAGAGGCTAGAAAAACTCAGGGTATTTTCTCTTGAGGGGCACAGACTGAGGGGAGACTTGATAGAAGCCCAAAATATTATGTGATGCATAGATAGTGTTGTCAGTCAGAATCTTTTTCCCCAGTGTTTAAATGTCTCTTACTAGGGGCATACATTTAAGGTGAGAGGGTGAAAGTTCAAAGGAGATGTGAAGGGCAATGTTTTTACACAGAGAGCAGTAGAAGTCTGGAACACGTTGCCAGGAGTGTTGGTAGAAGTAGATATGAAACAGACGTTTAAGGGACTTTTAGATAAACACATGAGTAACCAAGGAATTGAGGGGCATGGACCAAGGGCAGGCACAAGGGTTTAGTTTAATTTGGCGTCATGTTCAGCACAACATCATGGACTGAAGGGCCTGTTCCTGTGCTGTACTGTTGCATGTTGAATGTTCTAAAAGTTGTAAACATGTTATCAACAAACTATTTACAAACCAGGGAATATGAAGAAAGAACTGTGGATCTTGGAAATTTGAAACACAAACACAAAGTTCCAGAGAACTATTCTGAAATGGATCACTGGATCCGAAATGTTCACTCTGTTTTTCCCTACTCAGATACTGCCAGACCTTTCTCTAGCACCATCTGTTAATTAACAACCCATTTTGCCTTTACAACTGCATTTACAATGTAATTGCTGTACTAAACTAGCTATTCTAATGATGTACCAAGCTTAGCACTTTAGCTGTGGACAAAGTAATTCATTGTGGTAAGTGTACACCTGATTAAAAGTCATATTATTCATTCAGACAACATAAGGACCACCAATTAAAACACCAGAGCAATAATTTGCAATGCACACTTCGGAGTTTACTATGCTTTATATCATTGCTAAGTCTGAACGTGCAAATTCACCAATGGCTTCTGCACTCAAAAGGGGTAATTATAGTCAGCCTTCCTGAATTTCCAATTCAGTTTTTGGAACTTCACTGTCGCACTATTGGGAAGAAGGGAAAAAACCTTCCAGGTGTTGTAAGGTCTCTGTCCATTTTGTAACTCAGAGGATATTGGATTTGGGATTCAGCCAACTTTCTGTCCAATTAAATATTCCAATGTTTAGTTGGTTGGCCTTCAAGGAATGTTATCGAGACAATGTAGATATCTGTTAATTTAATGATTATCAGCAGTGGGTTCTAAATGTTTATTTGTAACAATATAATTGTTCATTGTGATGTTAGCTCACATCCACAAGTGAGATTTACAAGTGTTTGCAACAGGTTTAAAACATACCAACTATAAGACTGAGTACAATTCTGTTTCCAAAATGTAGTCTCATATTAATATTACAATGCATCATGCATTTGTTTTCCCATAAGCAATACTTGTAACGGTAATCCAATAACTTGCACACATTATGGAATACTAAGATTGTGTAACATTAATCTTTTCAATATTAGTTTTACCATGAACGTATCTTAGAAAATATGTATTTGGAAAATTATGGATGTGACAAATAACTAAAATTTATTTGGGAGGTGATGTAGTTCAAATATCTGAATGAAGAAAAGAGCTATGCTATACAGTAGAACCATATGGAACAGATAATTCCAGAATAATGTTAATAACTACTTGTCAGGTTCTATTGCCAAGTTGGCGCTCTTGAAATCTGAGTAATGAATGATCGTGGGCTCCAGGAAAAAACACCATGCAAAGAAAGAGCTTCTATTCTGAAAGATTCAGGTTGAGCAAAGCTGTGCAGTTTTAGGCTTGAATTTTGCAGACATAATGATCCTGAAAATATCAATGCTATAACTTCAATACTGACAGTTACTTTAGTGTCACTTATGTGAAGTTAAACAAGAACATTCAGAAGTCACTGTCATTAATTATTCGCTTCTTCACAGCTGGAGATCTTCTGAAATCATTGAACTGATATGGGCTTTCATTGTTACACACTGAGTCTCACCATCGAAAGATTTGAAAAGTTACACATTGCTAAATGAGAGTTAACTGGACTATTAGTGACAGAGTAAGTAATAAATATTAATGAATAATATTTCTGGCCCTGAAAAAAACTCATGGAATGTTAAATTTCTCCATAATACTGAGTAGCGATTCACAAGCTCAGGCAGAGCAATTTGCATTAATTAATCTTTTACCACAAGATAAACTGTGATCCAAATATAATAATGAGATCATCCATGGCCACCGTCTTCTGTTTGATAACAACAGTTTAATTCCTTTGGAACAGCTGTCCTGCCAATAAGCCAGGCCAGTCAACGGGCTGGTAATGGGATAATTTGTTACATTGGGTGTATGACTCTGTTTGACCATGGAATAACACTCATAATTTTGACAAAAATCCCCAGTTATCAGTGAGGAGTTCACTGGAGAGTGTATTGGGCTGTGTGTGTGTGACTTTATCATATCCAGCTCCTAGCCTGTATGGTTTTATTGTTATTCAACATCTTCACAGTGGTTTGATGCAACACTATATTGACGTCCTAAAGATTGCTATTGATCAGAAGCTTAACTAAACTAGCCATATTCATGCTGTGGCTGCAATAGCAGATCAGAGACTCACCTCCTGACTCCTCAAAGTCCACGTTCTGTACAAGATCAAGCACTTGCCAGGGTGAGTGCAGCTCCAACAATATTCAAGAAGCTCAACATTAGGATAAATGGCTTGTTTCCCTACTGTAGTAATCTGTGGTTTATGGCTGCCATTGCTTACTGATTGACAGCACAAAATAGCACTCATTATATCCAACTTTTGTATATTGGGAATACATTTGCTTTGGCAATGTATAAGAGGGGTGGAAATTGCTTGCATATAACCAGTCCACTCCTTCATTTGAAAGCTGGTTAGTTCAAATTATCTGTTCATTCAAAATTAGGTCATGCAATAAAAGTGTTGTGTTCTGTTCCATTATCGTTTCACGATCTTACTGTCTTTCAACCAAAAATGACACTAAATTAACAGGAGTAGAATGTAATTTGTTATAATTGTTTCCAATTATAGATATTTTTCTAACTATTTAAAGCACTGCATATGAGGAGTGATGTAATGTCCCATGACAAATAATTTTAAAACCTGTGATTGAATGAGTTTAATTTTATTCCCCACAGATTATCTAAAAAGTTAAACATTTTGCTTTGGCATCCATTTTTTTTTGTGTTGCATTAATTGAGAAGTGACTTAATGTGGGATATTGGCCTGGATGTAGTCTGGTACTGAGGATCTATTAACTTTATAGTTTATAATCCTGGAATACTGTACATATTTGTGCACAGCCCTGGCAACTTTCACTCCAGCAGTGAAGTTTCTGGGCTCATCTGTTGATGGAGAGGCCTCCAAACAAGACCGGTGACATAATGTATTAGGGTACTTGGATGGTCAGAAACTTATACCCTAGGCTTTAACTTAAATGGGCAAATTCATATTTTCAGACCAGATGTTTCAAAAAAGAAAGGAGTTCAAAGTTTGTGCGAAGATTTGTAGCTCGGGTGCTTGTTGTAGTGGTTCTGTTCGCCGAGCTGGAAGTTTTTGTTGCAAATGTTTCGTCCCCTGGCTAGGAGACATCATCAGTGCTCTGGAGCCTCCTGCGAAGCGCTTCTTTGATGTTTCTTCCAGCATTTATAGTGGTCTGTCCTTGCCGCTTCCGGGTGTCAGTTTCAGCTGTCCGCTGTAGTGGTTGGTATATTGGGTCCAGGTCGATGTGTTTGTTGATGGAGTTTGTGGAACGAGGACATGCCACAACCAAAAGGACTAGCCACACTACCATACATCAGGAGCGTTTCAGAACTGACAGCCAGACTACTGCGACCCCTAGGACTCATAACGGCACACAAACCAACAGCCACGCTCAGACAACAACTTACTAGAACAAAGGAGCCAATACCCAACATGAGCAAAACTAATGTAGTTTATAAAATACCATGCAAGGACTGCACAAAACACTATATAGGACAAATAGGAAGACAGCTAACAATCCGCATACATGAACACCAACTAGCCACGAAACGACACGACCAGCTATCCCTAGTAGCCACACACTCAGACAACAAGCAACATGAATTCGACTGGGAAAACACTACTATCATAGGGCAAGCCAGACAGAGAACAACCAGGGAATCCCTAGAGGCATGGCATTCATCCTCAAACTCCATTAACAAACACATCGACCTGGACCCAATATACCAACCACTACAGCGGACAGCTGAAACTGACACCGGAAGTGGCAAGGACAGACCACTATAAATGCCAGAAGAAACATCAAAGAAGCACTTCGCAGGAGGCTCCAGAGCACTGATGATGTCTCTTAGCCAGGGGATGAAACGTTTGCAACAAAAACTTCCAGCTCGGCGAACAGAACCACTACAACTATAGAAAGGAGTCCCAGAATCAATATGACACAGAGAAAAACCATTCAGACTATGCTGGCTTTCTGTAGAGCAACTATATCCCTGTCGCCCTGTGAATTTCTTTCCCTCAAATGCCCTTTGAAACCATTGATCATCACTTCATCCACCTCCACCATAAACAGCAAGTTCCAATTCATTTTCAAACATGAGAAAAAGTTCTTCCTCCCACTGCCCTGTAATTCCTGTCCAAAAACCTGAACATTGAGACCCTGAGTGTTTGTGTCAACAGCTAATGGGAATGGTTATTACAATTAGAAATAGGTTTAATTGCCACATGCACTCACGTATAGGCATGCAGGAGTACAGTCAAAAGTTAACAATGTTGACATACACAGCGCCATCTTAGATAGAAGGTACCGAGGTTTTGAAACTTAAGTAAAAAATAGAAAATTAAAGAAATTAAGTTAAAAGTTCAACATTACAGATGTTTCTTAGTATGAAGTAATCAATAGTAAACAAAGTTAAAGATTCCAAATTACACTCCTTCTTTAGTCAGGGGCCTCCGGTCACACCATCCTGCACTTTTCCCATCAGCACTCGATCTCTCGCTGTCTTCCCCATGCTGAGATTGATCTCTCTCCTGTGCAGGGTTCGCACCCTCCCCTACACTGGGCTCCCCCACCCCCCCCTTACACTGGGTTGCGCTCTCCCCCCACATTGGGCTCATTCTCACACACCCTCACATTGGGCTTACACCCACCCCCCACTGGGCTCACTTGCCCCCCCCCAACACTGGGCTCACTTTCCCCCCTTCCCCCAATGGGCTCACTCCCTCCCTCCCACACTGGGCTCACTCTCTCCCCCCCCCCCCCCTCCCCACTGGGCTACCTCTCACCCTCCCCCACACTAGGCTCACTCTCTCCCCACCCCCACCCACAACACTGGCCTCACTCTCTCCCCCCACACTCGTTCACTGTCTCCCCCCACACTGGGCTCACTCTCCCCCACCCCCCCCCCCCACACTAGGCTCACTCTCCACCTCCTCCCCCACACTGGGCTCATTCTCCCCCCCACCCACACTGGGCTCACTCTTTCCAGCCCCCCCTTCTCCCCCCACACACTGGGCTCACTTCCCCCCCCACACACTAGGCTCACTCTCTCTCCCCCATACAGGGCTCACTCTCTCCCACCCCCTCACTGGGCTCACTCACACTCTCCCCCACTCCTCCCACCAATACCTAACTGCCATCAATGCTGTCAGAGCTTCCTTCATCACTATCGATCACCGTCCACCGCTCGGAGGGTCCCGGTATGGTTGATGGCAGCCTCTGGATGGCACGTGATGATCATGTAACTGTTGAAGCTGGATTGCTAACTCTACATAAACCCAGTACCAGGACCACAAATTGACTGAGAGTTTGACATTAATTTTCACCCATTTGTTTTCCCCTGTAGGACAGACCATACAGGTTGTTATCGCAACACTATGTAGAAGGGCTAAAACCACAGAAACTTTTCAACACACTTTAGAATGCAGTAGCATAGACGAATTGGTGGAAGGATCAATTAACTTTGTTCAACAGAAGGCAGTATGGCAGTTTAAATATATCATTGTTGTACTTCCTTTTTGTAGGAGCTCAAAAATTTATTTCGGTATAATTAAGTGCTTGATTGAATATACATGGTGCTGAGAAAGCAGGACCTTGGAAAGCAAGCTCCATGAGGTTGGAATGGACATACCTGCATCTAAAGCTGGAAATACTCATCACTGAAGCAAGTTTCTGTTACCCATTTGCTACAGGGTTATTTCCAGTTCTCTAAATTGATTAACAAGAATATGACAGTACTAAATAGAGAGTTGTCCTAGAGAGGTGAAGAAGGTTTGAATCTATCTGTTTAAAATTATAGAATAATAAGGGTCCCATCATACTATTAAGGTCATCCATAAGCATCAACCAGTATGGTGGCTCAGTGGTTAGCACTGCTGCCTTACAGTGCGAGGGACCTGTGTTCAATTCCAGCCTCAGGTATCTATCTGTGTGGAGTTTGCACATTCTTCCTGTGTCCGTGCGGGTTTATTCTGGGTGCTCTAGTTTCCTCTCCCAGTCCAACGATGTGTAGGTTAGGGGAATTGACTGAGCTAAATGCCTGTAGTGTGCAGGTTAGGTGTATTAGTCCGGGGAAATGGTCTGGGTAGATTATTCTTTTGAGTGTCAGTGTGGACTTGTTGGACTGAAGGGCCTGTTTCCACACTATAGGGATTCTCTGATTAAAATTGCAAGGAAATTAGAGAAAGATACAAAAGAGCAATTATTATAGGAGTCTTTACTTAGCCTAAGGTAATGTAGTAAAAGTGTGGAGGGTAGTGACAGGAAAAAGATTTCCTGAAGTGTGTCCAGGAATATCTTGCAGAGTAGGATTTCTGGCTCAGTAATTGCTGGATCTGTCGAGATACATTCCCATGGAGGGGGGAATGTTAGAATAAACAAAACTATGGCTCCCTCGGTAATGAAACTGCATAGATTTGTCAAAAAAATATTGCTTTTGCATAATTTGATTGAGTTAATTGATGAGATAACAGATAGGAATCATGTGGTCCTATGGTACCACCCTGTATCTGAGGTTTTGAACCAATGGACGCTGATTTAAAACTAAAGACAAAAGAACTAATGGTCAAATGGGGATAGGGAGAAAAACATTGTTATGCACTACAGTGTCAGGATCCAGAAAGGGCACACTGACAGGCTGACTGAGGCAGATTTGATCATAACTTTCCAATGGGAATGAGATAATTATCTGAACAGAACAGAAATTGCAGGGCTGTTAGGAAAGGCTGGGGGTGTGGGACTGACTCCATACACAGACAGCAGCCAAGGAAATGAGTGACCAACTGGTGTCCTTCTATGCTGTAACCATTCCTGAGCTCTACTCGCTCCTCTTTGTCCTTGTCTCACACAAACTTTTCCAGTTGCTAGACTCCCACAGTCTCTTTCAGATTCCCAGTCTCCTGATGCACAGCCGAGGGAGCATATGGAACTATCAGGCGTATTGAAAAGTTTGCATCTGTCTATAGTTCCTTGTTTTTTGATCCGTGATTGTTGGACAAATGGAACAAGGAATAAGGAGGAACAAGCAAACAAGAAAGGAGCTTTAGAAAGATTTAGATTTATGAAACCATCTCGCTTTGAAATAGTCCTAACCTTTGTTTCATTAGAATCATGAAGTTAACAAACTGGCAACTTCACATGCCCGAAACGTCGATTCTCCTTCGCCTTTGATGCTGCCTGACCTGCTGCGCTTTTCCAGCGACATATTTTTAAGCTCACATCTTAATGTGCCAGCATTCCAGCATCAGAACCGGCATTGGGGGAGGGTGGGGAGAGGGGGCGAGGGGGGAGGGGTGGGGGTGGGGGGGTTGTGGTGTCCTGATGTGAAAAGCTGTATACTTTGTGAGCAAGTTCATGACAAGACATTGTAGATTACCTTCCATTTCTCACAATTCAACCTGTCTGAGAAGCGAATACAATAAAATCTAATGTGAGCAAATTCCATTCTTTTAAAAAAATATATAATCACTTAGTGTTCGAGAGCTGGGCTCTTGCCATCAGTTTTGAGCTTCATCCAGATTTGCAAATGCCATTGGTGTACAAACTGTCTCCTCTGTCAGAGTCAAATGGTCTTGTGCACTTTCTCCACCTCCTGTGGCTTTGACTGATTGCTTTATTTTGGCTCTGCTCGTCACGTCATTATGTCCTGTTCTTTTTACTTTCCATGGGGCACTCAGGAGGTACTGAATATCTTGCCAATGATGCGGTGCTTCATTGGGACATTTTAAAATATATATTTATTAGTCTAAATCACAAGAAAATCCACTTCTTTGTTATGAAGCATTCTGCCATCAATTATTTTCTTTCCTTGGTTATCGTTCTAACCCTGTGAAGTTTTATGTCTTGCACATATCCATATTGGTGTACTACAAATACAACTCATAACTTGGATTGAATTTCAATATATTCCTGATACAGAGTGCTGGAAAAAATATTATTTTGAAATTGTCATGCGCCTATTATAAGAAAGAGTAGATACTTTAATTGTAAGAGTAATTGTATTAGGGCATTACTTTTTCCTTATTTAATCCCATTTGAAAATGAAAATATATTTATTTTGCCTTAATTTAATTTTTCACCATCTGCTGCAGGCAGCATTTAAACATGTGAGGAGAATGTCGAAGAATAACTCTGTCAGTGTTGAAATAAATGTGTCTCTAATTAAGAGTGGTACAGAAACATTATCAGTGTGTAACTGTGTGCAATATACACAACATGTATATATTTTCAATGTAACATTTCTTATAAGTTGGTTATGCTTAGAAACATTCCATCAGGTGTTTACTCAAAAACATCCTGAACTGCACTCAGAGGGAGGAGAAAATGGAATGACTGGCATTTTTGTAATTTCTTTCAGTCTCAGGCATTCCAAAGCCCCTTACAGCTATGAAGTAATTTTTCATGTGCAATGTAATGTAGGAACTGTGGCAAACAAGGTGTACATTGGTGTACTATCCACAAATAGATCACCTGAGCTAACATTAAAGATTTATACAAGATAGGATAGTGAAGAAGGTGTTTGGTATGCTTTCCTTTATTGGTCAGAGTATTGAGTACAAGAGTTGGGAGGTCAGGTTGTGGCTGTACAGGACATTGGTTAGGCCACTGTTGGAATATTGCGTGCAATTCTGGTCTCCTTCCTATCGGAAATATGTTGTGAAACTTGAAAGGATTCAGAAAAGATTTACAAGGATGTTGCCAGTGTTGGAGGATTTGAGCTATAGGGAGAGGCTGAACAGGCTGGGGCTGCTTTCCCTGGAGCGTTGGAGGCTGAGGGGTGACCTTATAGAGGTTTACAAAATGAGGGTATGTATAGGGTAAATAGAAAAAGTCTTTTCCCTGGGGTCAGGGTGTCAGAACTAGACGGCATAGTTTAGGGTGAGAGAGGAAAGATATAAAAGAGACCTAAGGGGCAACATTTTCAAGCAGAGGGTGGTACATGTATGAAATGAGCTGCCAGAGGAAGTGGTGGAGGCTGGTACAATTACAAAATTTAAAAGGCATTTGGATGGGTATATGAATAGGAAGGGTTTGGAGGGATATGGGCCAGGTGCCGGTAGGTGGGACTAGATTGGGTTGGGATATCAGCATGGTCGGCATGGGCGAGTTGGACTGAAGGGTCTGTTTCCATTCTGTACATCTCTATGACTCTATAACTTTATATGAGTAAAGAAAGCGATAAAGAGGAATGTAGGCTCATTAAAGACACATGCATGGTGGTGGAGTGGATCAGTGGTAACACTGACAGCAATTCTCTCATAGCGCCAGCGACCTGGGTTCAATTCTAGCCTCAGGTGAATGTCTGCGTGGAGTTGACATGTTCTACCAGGGTCTGTGTGAGTTTCCTCTGGATGTTCTGACTTCCCCCTCACAGTCCAAAGGTGGATTGGCCATGCTTAAATTGCCCATAACATGCAGGACAAGGTAGGTTAGCCCTGGGAAATGCAGGGTGATGGGTTCGATCTGGGAGAGATGCTCTTTGGAAGTTCAGCGTGGGTTGAATGGCCTGCTTCCACAGTGTAGGGATTCTATTCCATGAATCAACACAGGGAGGAGTTTATTGGATTTAATGCAAGAAGGAAATGAGAATAGGATTTTTGAAAAACAATTCTGTTAAATCTGATAGTTTCTCCTGCAGAGTATTAAAAGCAAGTAAGTGAGGAAATTGCAGAAATTATAACCATAATTCTCTAAAATTATTTAGGTTCAGTAATTGTGTCTTGGGATTTGAAAATTGCAAATGTCACCCCATTATTTCAGAAGTGATGGGGGCAGAACTGTCAGTTTTAACAGCAGTGTGAGGATGATAATAGAATCAATCATCAGAGGCAGAGAGGAGTGCTGGGCAAGTATTAGCTGAGTCAGCATTGTTAAAAATCACACAACACAAGGTTATAGCCCAACAGGTTTATTTGGAAGCACTAGTTTTCGGAGCGCTGCTCCTTCATCAGGTGGCATGCATTTGAATAGCAGGTTGCATCGAATTTACAGATCAGAAATGGGCGATTAGCCACAAAGGTTCTATGCCAGTGATTGTGCCAGAAGTGAACCTCTGTTCACCTCATTTCTCCTATAGTATGGTTTTACTACACCTCCACCTATGAATCTTGATTCCCTTTCAATACATCATTGTTATTCACCCCAGCAATTTATATGCTGGTCATTTCCACATTTTCATCTCTGCGTGAAGTCACTTCTCCTGAATTCTTTACTGAATTTATCCACAACTATCTTACACTTACACCTCATCGTCTTGGATTTGCCCACAAGTGGAAAATCTTCTGTCTGTATAAATCTCCATGGTTTTAAGCACCTCTCTCAGGGTACTTGTTTTCTAAATCTGGTCAATCTTCTTGAGAAGGTTGCAAACTGCTGCTGCTTTTGTACATTTTTCATACGGCTCCACAGAAAGAATGATTCAAAAATTAACAAAGAAAAGGATGCAGAGGGATATGGGTCAAGTACTGTCAGGTGAGACTAGATTAATTTAGGATATCTGTTGATATGGACAGGTTAGACCCTATGCTCTGTTTCCGTGCTGTACATCTCTATGACTCTATAATTGATCTTACAGCCTTGTCATTAAAAAGACAAATTGCTGATTACCGTCAGGTTGCTTGGGAGTTGTAAGCTGATATGCTGGTGTTCGACTATCTCAAGTTCCACGTGCTTCCTAAAGGGTATATTCAGTTACATTGCAAAGAGAGGAAACAATGGACAGAATTTAGTGCCCCCCACTGGAGTATATTTGGTAGCAGAGGGGTATTTAGTCAGGCAGGAGAGTGGCTGGTGAGGAAACTGCTGCCTTCCATCTCTGCTTCAACTAAGTCAACTACAGAAGTCCAGTGGACTTTCATAAATAGATAGAACATAGAACATAGAACAATACAGCACAGAACAGGCCCTTCGGCCCACGATGTTGTGCAGAACATTTGTCCTAGCTTAAGCACCTATCCATGCACCTATCCAATTGCTGCTTAAAGGTCACCAATGATTCTGACTCTGCCACTCCCACAGGCAGCGCATACCATGCTCCCACCACTCTCTGGGTAAAGAACCTACCCCTGACCATCCCCCCTATACCTTCCACCCTTCACCTTAAATTTATGTCCCCTTGTAACACTCTGTTGTACCAGGGGAAAAAGTCTCTGACTGCCTACTCTATCTATTCCCCTGATCATCTTATAAACCTCTATCAGGTCACCCCTCATCCTTCACCATTCCAATGAGAAAAGGCCTAGCACTCTCAACCTATCCTCGTATGACCTATTCTCCATTCCAGGCAACATCCTGGTAAATCTCCTCTGCACCCTCTCCAAAGCTTCCACATCTTTCCTAAAATGAGGTGACCAGAACTGCACACAGTACTCCAAATGTGGCCTTACCAAGGTCCTGTACAGCTGCAACATCACCTCACGACTCTTGAATTCAATCCCTCTGCTAATGAATGCAAATATACCATAGGCCTTCTTACAAGCTCTATCCACCTGAGTGGCAACTTTTAAAGAGCTATGCACATAGACCCCAAGATCCCTCTGCTCCTCCACCTTACTTAGAACCCTACAGTTAACCCTGTATTCTGCATTCTTATTTGTCCTTTCAAAATGGACAACCTCACACTTGACAGGGTTGAACTCCATCTGCCACTCCTCAGCCCAGCTCTACATCATATCTAAGTCCCTTTGCAGCCGACAACAGCCCTCCTCACTACCCACAACTCCACCAATCTTCGTATCGTCTGCAAATTTACTGACCCACCCTTTGACTCCCTCTTCCAAGTCATTAATAAATGGACCCAGAACTGATCCCTGTGGAACTCCACTTGTAACTGGGCTCCAGGCTGAATATTTACCATCTACCACCACTCTCTGACTTCGACCGGTTAACCAGTTTTCTATCGAACTGGCCAAATTTCCTACTATCCCATGCCTCCTGACTTTCCACATAAGCCTACCATGGGGAACCTTATCAAATGCCTTACTAAAATCCATGTACACTACATCCACTGCTTTACCCTCATCCACATGCTTGGTCACCTCCTCAAAGAATTCAATAAGACTTGTAAGGCAAGACCTACCCCTCACAAATCCGTGCTGGCTGTCCCTAATCAAGCAGTGTCTTTCCAGATACTCATAAATCCTATCCCTCAGTACCCTTTCCATTGAACGGCCCCAGTCCACACACCCGCCCAGCTGTGGCTAGTGGTTTTATCATACCAAAAAGTCTGGAATGCAATCTCATCAGGAACATGGTGACCACTTAACTCATCTCTTTTCTTTTGGTGTCATCACCTTTCCCCTTGTTTGTGATCTGTGCCTGTAACCCCTCCATCCCACCTATGGCCTGTGCCCCTTGGTGATTGCGGGCCTTGTGGGTACATTCTGACAGCAACCACTGCCACCCCAACAACTCTCCCACTCAATGAAAATCGCTGACTGGTTGGCAGCTCACAGCAGGCAGGAGTTCTGCTCTCCCGGATCCTGATCCTGTCCCAGGTCTGCTAACACCCCACTGACTGTTACTGAACTTGACCAACCTTGCTAAAAGGAGACAATGTAAGGCCCTCTCCAGCTCTCCACCAGTGGCAAAACCTCTCTCCCAGACACGATGTTCATCCCAATGAATATGAGGCTTTCCTAATACCCTTGCACTACTGAGTTTGTTTGATGTCATAACTAATCCTGTTAGAAATGAAATGTTCTGCGTATCCAATCCTGTTGCATATAAAAAATTGCATTGTCTCTCAGTTATGTTTGTGTTTGTTGTTATGGGCTGATTTTCAGATTTCTTACCCATTACTTTTCTGTGAAAAAATCAGTGGGTGACAATTGACTTAGCCAAACACAATAAAACTTTGGATACTGTGCACTTTATTAAGAGTAAAGCACTGTTTAACTCTAGAATATGATAGACACTGCCATTATAAACAGTCAGAATGGATGACAAACAATAACTCACCAGGCAAAGTATCTGAAATACCAGTATGAGTATACTGTATGGTCCCTCACCCCTGGTAAAAACAATGACTGCAGATGATGGAAACCAGATTCTGGAATAGAGTGGTGCTGGAAAAGCACAACAGTTCAGGCAGCATCCGAGGAGCAGGAAAATCGACGTTTCGGGCAAAAGCCCTTTATCAGCCCTTCCTGATGAAGGGCTTTTGCCTGAAATGTCGATTTTCCTGCTCCTCGGATGCTGCTTGAACTGCTGTGCTTTTCCAGCACTAGCTCCCTCAACCCTGCTGTACCATTCTATGTTATTGTGGCTGATCATTTTGCATCACCACCTATCACGTGATTCCAAGAGACCAGAAATCTGTCTATCTCGTCCTTATATATACTCAACTAGGAACTATCCATGCTCTCTGTGATGGACTTCCAAAGATTCACGACCCTTCAAGTGAAGAAGGTTCTCATCATCTCAGCACTTATCTTAAGACTATGTGTGCACATTTTAGCTTCCACAGCCAGGGAAAACAACTTCTTAACCCTCCTCAAGCCTTCCAAAATCCAATGATTTCCTTCTCATACTTCTTTAGAGCAACTTATTGTGACATGTTATGACTCATATTTGGATCAAGCGAAATATGAACCTAGGGCAGCTGGCCTAGAGGTAAGGACACTACCACTGAACCACAAACGCCCTTCTTATTCTTCTAAACACTACACACTAACAAGCCAAATTTACTCAGTCTATCATGATTGGTCAACCCTCTTATTGAAGGAACCAATCCTTGCAAAATCGCCTCCAACCTTCTTTGTTTTACATACTGCGCGAGAGGCTCATCTTTGGCAATTATTTGGTGAACTGCCACAAAGGGGCGGTGCTTTATTACCAATAGATTGTTACTGTTGCATTCTCTCTCCATTTCTGTCCCATTGTGCTTGTCCTTACCCAAGTCACAATATTACTCTGTTGCCTCAACCTTTCTCTTCAGTGTTCAATATTTCCTTTCACCTGGACTTATCTACCTGTCTTGTAGTACAGTTCCCTTACAACTAAACACTTTGTAACTAAACGGACATCACTAATATTGGTGATCCATCACTGAGGTGCTGTGATTTATTACCCACTGATAGGACAAGGAAGCAAGCCCTGAGTCTACCTCAGCAGGAATGGTTATTAAACCTTATGCTATTCGTATTAATTGGATCCATACACACAGCAGCTCTCTAACTGAGACTAGATTAATTTGAACATTTTCCTGACAAATGATGTCAGGCTAATGCGCTTGCAGTCCCCTACTTTCACTCTGCCTTCTTTCATAGGTAGCAGCATTACATTTGCTAAGTTCTAATCCACTGAGATTGTTCTAAAATCTAGAGAATTTAGGAAAATCAAAACTAGCACATTTGTACCTACCTCTTTAAGAACCCTGAGATATAGCTCACTGTGTCCTATGAATTTCATGGAAGTTAGATCTTTAAGTTATTCTAGTATCAAACTTACATCTGAAACAAAAACAAAAACAGAGCAATAGTAGATTAGTTTTGAAGAAGGATCACTAGACCCAAAATGTTAACTCTGATTTCTTTCCTCACATGCTGCCAGACGTGTTGAGATTTTACAGCAATTTTTGTTTTGTTTTAGATTTGCAGCATCTGCAGTTCTTTTTGGTTTTTTTTTGTCAAACATATGCCTTTTACTCTGAAGACAGGTACAAAATGTTTCTGTAATGGCTCTGCTATTTCTTTTCTTCCCTGGATAATTTATTCTGCATTTGTCGTTGAGACACCAATTATAACTTTAGCTATTCTCCTCTGTTTTTATATACAGTTATTATAATCTGTTTTGTAGCCAGAATAATTTACTCATATTCTATATTTGCTCCATTTTAATTAAATATTTGATGGTCCTTTTGTTGGTTTCTAAGACACACCAACTCTCAGATTTAGCTTGATTATTTTCCCTATTATAAATCTCTCCTTTTAATCTAATGTTACCCCAAATGTCCTTTGTAAGCCCCAGATGGACTGTTTTTATAAAGTTTTCATGTTTTAATGGAAAACATGTTTTTCAACATTGTAAATTCTTTCTTAATTCCTTACATTGTTATTTATTGTCATATCTTTTAGTCTATTTATCCAATCAAAATTATCCTGCTCTCCCCTCATGCCTCTGCAATTAGTTTTGTTTAAATTTAAGATTTTTGTTTAGGACTGGAATACATCATATTCAAACAAAATCCTAATCATGTTTTCCCAGAGGATTATCTAGTATGTGAGTATGAAGTAACTTTGCCTCATTGTACAATACTAGATCTAAAATAACTATATCCCTTGTTTGTTCCACAATTCATAGTTCCAAAAGACTGTCACAAAATTATTGTAAAATCTAATTTTCCAGAGCAGTTTTGATATTTTAATTAGTCTAATTTGTTATGATGTTTGATCCCCAAAGATGTTACATTACACTTCTAATTAGCCCCGATAATTCCCTGCTTAATTCTGTGCCCAATGGTATAACTATGTCACGGTGGCACAGTGGTTAGCACTGCTGCCTCACAGCGCCAGAGTCCCGGATTCAATTCCCACCACAGGCGACTGTTTGTGTGGAGTTTGCACATTCTCCCCGTGTCTGCATGGGTTTCCTCCCACAGTCCAAAAATGTGCACGCTAGGTGAATTGGCCATGCTAAGTTGCCCGTAGTGTTAGATGTAGGGGAATGGGTCTGGGTGGGTTGCTTTTTGGAGGGGTGGTGTGGGCTTGTTGGGCCGAAGGGCCTGTTTCCACACAGTAAGTAATCGACTGTTAGTGGGACTTACAAACTAACAACATTTCTGACCCCTATTAAACTTACTCTCCACCCACAGTAATTATAGTTCTTGATATTCTGAACATATATACAACTCACTAATATCCATTTGTTACTTATTTTATTTTCAGAGCTATACATCCTCCTTTTTATCTTTGTACCTTGTGCACAATACCTACCAATGAACTTCTTCCCCCATCACTCATCTGGTGCATCCTGGAATATTTATGTATTTATTTCACATCCTTGGCCATCTTATAAACTCTTGTGACCTTGTTCTGTGGCCTCACACAAAGGCTGTCTGTCTAATTGGGAAATAAAAAAAAAGATATTGAATTGCTGAGCCTTGCTACTTCCCCTTGTCCTCATCCCCACAAACCACACAACGTCATCACTTAACCATGGTCTGGATCCATCCACAACAACTGCCTGTACCTCCCTGATGGCACAGCAGAGATTGTCAACTATCAGTGGCCAGATCTAAGGCTCACCTCTGGCTTGTTAATTGCCTAATTGACAAAAGATGCCGGAGGACACCCTGAAAAGATGCAATGCAAAGCTATCATTGGCTTTCCAGTTTGCACCCTAGACCCTCGTCAACTCCACAAGTTTCTATTCCATGTACCTGAAATAGTTTTTATCTCTATTTGTGTCACGGGTTCAGCTATTTGATTTTTATTCATTCATGGGGATGTATTTATTGCCCATTCCCAATTGCCCTTGAGAAGTTGGCGGTGAACTCACTACTGTAATTACAAGCGCTTGGTCTATAGGAATAACCACAATGCTCTAAGGAAGGCTGTTTGAGGAGTTTGACCCAGTGAGAGTGAAGGAATGGAGATATAAGTCTGTGCCAGAGTGGCGTGTAGCTTGGAGGGGAACTGATGGGTGGTGATGTTCCCATGTACCTTCTAATAGGTGGGAGAGGATGTGGGTTTGGAAGCCTGGGTGAGTAGTTGCAATGCAGCTTGTACTGCTGCTACTGTGTATTGGTGGAGAACTGAGTGAACTTTGAAGTTGTTTGATGGGGTGCCAATTAAGTGGGTTGCTTTAACCTGTATGGTGTCAGGTTTCCCGAGTGTTGTTCGAGCAATACCTATCCAGTCCAATGTAGAGCATTGTACTACACTCTGGTTTTGTACCTTGTAGATGATGGACAAGCTTTGAAGAGTCAGGAGATGAGCTGTTCATTGCAGAATTTCTTTTCTCCAACCTGCTTGATGAGCCAGAGTATCTTCTGCCACCCCTACTGCCATATCTGCCAGCACTTCCGCCCCCACCAGCGCCACTCACCTGCATTCTGCTGACATATCCCCCACAGACCCCACTGTCACTATCCCCACCCTCCAGAACCCCAAGGGGAACACCACCCCTGCTCATGACTCCACTCCCATTCTCCCCACCATCACACCCACTCCAGTTACTGACTCCAACCCCAATTCCAGCTCCACACCCACACCAGATCCCAGCTCCCAGCCCTGCCGGGTTTTCACCATCCCTCCAGACCTCCCCCTCACTGAGGACGAACGATCAGTCCTCAGCAAAGGACTCACCTTCATCCCCCTCCGTCCACGCATCAATGAATTTAATACACGCCGTGACGTCGAACACTTCTTCCGCCGCCTCTGCCTCCGAGCTTACTTTCACAATCAGGACTCCCTCCCACCTTCTGAGGACCCCTTCGCCCACCTCCAACACACTGCGTCCACCTGGACACCCCGCGCTGGCCTATTACCCGCTCTCGACCTCTTCATTTCCAACTGCTGCCGGGACATTAACCGTCTCAACCTGTCTACGCCCCTCCCCCACTCCAACCTCTCACCCTCACAACACACAGCCCTCCAATCCCTTTGCTCCATTCCCAACCCCACCATCAAGCCAGCGGATAAAGGGGGCACAGTGGTAGACTGGCACACTGACCTCTACACCACTGAAACCACATGCCAACTTGAGGACACCTCTTCCTACTGCCCACTCGACCATGAGCCCACCCCCCATCACCGAACCATCATCTCCCACACCGTACAGAACCTCATCACCTCAGAAGATCTCCCACCCACAGCTTCCAACCTCTGCCCGGTTCTACCTCCTTCCCAAGATCCACAAGCCTGACCACCCTGGCCGACCCATTGTCTCAGCATGCTCCTGCCCCACTGAACTCATGTCTACCTACCTCAACACTGTCCTATCCCCCCAGTTCAGGAACTCCCCACATACGTTCGAGACACCACCCACGCCCTCCACCTCCTCCAAGACTTCCATTTCCCCGGACCCCAACGCCTCATCTTCACCATGGATATCCAATCCCTCTACACCTCCATCCACCATGACCAGAGCCTCCAAGGCCTCCGTTTTTCCCTCTCCAGACGTCTCCAACAGTACCCTTCCACCAACACTCTCATTCGTTTGGCCTAACTGGTCCTCACCCTTAACAATTTCTCCTTCGAATCCTCCCACTTCCTCCAGACCAAAGGGGTAACCATGGGCACACGTATGGGCCCCAGCTATGCCTGTCTCTTTATTGGCTACGTAGAACAGTTGATCTTCCGTAATTACACCGGCACCACTCCCTACCTCTTCCTCCGCGACATTGATGACTGCATCGGCACCACCTTGTGCTCCCGCAAGGAGGTTGAGCAATTCATCAACTTCACCAACACATTCCACCCCAACCTTAAATTTACCTGGACCATCTCTGACACCTCCCTCCCCTTCCTGGACCTGTCCACTCCATTAATGACGACCGACTTGACACTGACATTTTTTACAAACCCACCGACTCCCACAGCTACCCGGATTACACCTCTTCCCACCCTACCTCTTGCAAAAATGCCGTCCCACATTCCGAATTCCTCTGCCTCCACTGTATCTGCTCCCAGGAGGACCAGTTCCACCACAGAACACACCAGATGGCCTCCTTCTTTAGAGACCGCAATTTCCCTTCCCACGTGGTTAAAGATGCCCTCCAACGCATCTCGTCCACATCCCGCACCTCCGCCCTCAGACCCCACCCCTCCAACCATAACAAGGACAGAATGCCCCTGGTGCAAATGTGTTGCTGGTCAAAGCACAGCAGGTTAGGCAGCATCTCAGGAATAGAGAGTTCGACGTTTCGAGCATAAGCCCTTCATCAGGAATAAGAGAGAGAGCCAAGCAGGCTGAGATAAAAGGTAGGGAGGAGGGACTAGGGGGAGGGGCGATGGAGGTGGGATAGGTGGAAGGAGGTCAAGGTGAGGGTGATAGGCCGGAGTGGGGTGGGGGCGGAGAGGTCAGGAAGAGGATTTCACCTTCCACCCTACCAACCTTCGCGTAAACCAAATCATCCGCCGACATTTCCACCACCTCCAAAAAGACCCCACCACCAGGGATATATTTCCCTCTCCACCTCTTTCCGCCTTCTGCAAAGACCGTTCCCTCCGTGACTACCTGGTCAGGTGCACGCCCCCCCCACGACCCACCCTCCCATCCTGGCACTTTCCCCCTGCCACCTCAGGAACTGTAAAACCTGTGGCCACACCTCCTCCCTCACCTCTATCCAAGGCCTTAAAGGAGCCTTCCACATCCATCAAAGTTTTACCTGCACATCCACTAATATCATTTATTGTATCCGTTGCTCCCGATGCAGTCTCCTCTACATTGGGGAGACTGGGCGCCTCCTAGCAGAGTGCTTTAGGGAACATCTCTGGGACACCCGCACCAATCAACCACACTGCCCCGTGGCCCAACATTTCAAGTCCCACTCCCACTCTACCGAGGACATGGAGGTCCTGGGCCTCCTTCACCGCTGCTCCCTCACCACCAGATGCCTGGAGGACGAACACCTTATCTTCCGCCTCGGAACACTTCAACCCCAGGGCATCAATGTGGACTTCAACAGTTTCCTCATTTCCCCTTCACCCTAGTTCCAAACTTCCAGCTCAGCACTGTCCCCATGACTTGTCCGGACTTGTCCTACCTGCCAAGCTCCTTTTCCACCTATCCACTCCACCCTCTTCTCCCTGACCTATCACCTTCATCCCCTCCCCCACTCACCCATTGTACTCTATTCTACTTTCTCCCCACCCCCACCCTCCTCTAGCTTATCTCTCCACTCTTCAGGCTCACTGCCTTTATTCCTGATGAAGGGCTTTTGCCCAAAGCGTCGATTTCGCTGCTCCTAGGATGCTGCCTGAACTGCTGTGCTCTTCCAGCACCATTAATCCAAAATCAATATTTAAGGAGCTGAACATTATGTAATCAACAGCAAATATCCTCACTTCCAAACTGATGAACAGCAAGAACCAGTGATGAAGCATTGAAGACAGTTGGGCCAAGGACAAGACCTTCCGAACGTATTTCCCAGGATTGAGATGATTGTCCTCCAAAAATTCCAACCATCTTTCTTTGTGCCAGGCGTGACTCCAGTCAATGGAGTTACCCCAGTTGTCACTGACTCCAGTTTTGCTGGGGCTGTTTGATGCCATACACACTGATTTCCAGTACAAGCACTCTCACCTCACCTCTGAAGCGTAGCACATTTGTCAATGTTTGGGCCGAGGCTGTCGCGAGGTTAGCAGCTCAGTGGCCCCCAGTAGAATGCACACTGAGCATCAGTGCACAGGGAAATGCTCAGCAACTGCTGCTTGATAGAAGTAACCACTCGGATAATTTTGCTGATGATTGAGCGCTGACTGGTGTGAATTTCCTGGCTTGGATTTCTCCTGACTTTAGTGGGTGTGTCGCTGCCAATAGTTGTAGGGATTGGTTAACTCAGTTGACTGGGTGGCTGGTGAATGATGCCAACAGCATGGATTCAATTCCTGCACCAGCTGAAGTCACCATTAAGGCCCTACCTTCTTGACCTCATGGCTTGCCTGAGGTATGGTGACCCTCAAGTGAAACTATCTCCCTACTGAGAAATGAAACTATGGTGACAACTTTTAGCTGAGGCACAGCTTATTTCAGATGCTTCATACATTCAAATAAAAGGCTTTTAGTATTTTTGTTTTGTTATTTTTGTGGGGTGGCTCTGATTGGCTGATGCATTATTGCAGTTATATTCTCTGTCTATCCTGTTCCCCTCAACTTGTCTTTAACCATTGTTCTGTTGCCTCAACTTTTTTCTTTTGACGTTGATATTTCCCTTCAGCCAGACCATGCATCCATCTTGTGGTGTAGTTCCTTTGTAACCATTATGATGAAACACACATCACACATAATTCTTCTGGAAATTTCTCAACATAATAAGAGCTCAATTAAAGTAATATTTCAAGATCCTTTGACACAGGTGAATGCGCAGAATATCGTGTTTCATTCCCATTGTTTGATAAATTCTAGAAAATGCTGAACAAGGCCTGAAGGGATCAGTTCAGTTTGATGGTGGTCTTGCTGATATTTGAAATAAATGCACTCAAATATGCAGGGAAAGAAAGAGAGCATCTGCAATCACCAGAGATCTGAAGCTCAGTTCATCTGGAACAGTTTATCTAAATGAGCTAAGCATTGTTTGCTGGAAGCCAAAGGAGAGTTAAGGTTTGAATTTAGTTCTGGTTCCACCTTGCAGATGACACAGTGGGGAAGTGCACACACATTATCTATTGGAATGAAACACAGATACTTTGCATTTAATACCCTCTCAAAAGAGAACACGGGAAAAATAACATTTATATTTGCATCTGGTGCTACTTGTGCGGTAAGACCTCATGATTATACAGAAGATTAATTTTTTCTCTCGTTTTCATCACGTAGCTGAATCGTCATACATTCATGATACTTTTTAGAGTTCCAACTTCACATGTTGCTAAGAAAAATATCGCTAGACAGAAATGGATGTGACAGAGAACAATTTATTCACAGTATGTAAATAGACTTCATCAAAACACAACCATGTTGTTTCAATGTCTTTGGGTGTTCACTTTTTAAATGCCTTTTATGCTGATGCAATTTCTACTTAACCCCACTGTTATGCATTCCTCAAGGCATATAAAAAACATTTCAAATCTTAAACATATTGCTTTATCATAACTAAAAGTTGTTATATGTCATGCCAAATCTTTAACAGAACCATAACAATTTTTAGGGAAATGAAAGGACTATAAGTCCATTGAGTTCATCCTTTTCCTCCCCTGCATTCCTATGGTGCTGATTGCTTCTGGAATATGATACCTTGAGTGCTGGCAGCTATTTGGTACATTACCCAACCCATCATTTATAATGTGTGAGACTAGGCATTTACTATTAGCATCTAACTGGACAATGGGATGTCACAGTTTTGGGAATGCGATGCTAGCCAGCTCATTCTTTGTTCGAGAATGATCCCAAAAAAACTGAGCCTGGGGTCTCTCTTCAAGGTGAGAAGACAGAGTCTCATGCCCTCAATGTCACAGTTCACTTTCATCTCCAACTTCAATGGCACCCTCTTCTTGTAACCCTGAGTAGATTTTTTTTCAGGAATCGAAACAGACCATGCTGGAGGCACTCAGCAGGTTGGCCAGAGAAGCAGAACTTACATTTCCAGTGCAAGGACTCATCTTCAGAATGCATCGGAAAGTGGATGGGGCTAGTCTTCAATCCAGGCTGGGGGTGGTGGTGTAGGGGTGGGGATGGTTGGGAAGTGGGGGGTATACTGTCAGTCACAGTGTCCCCGCACTGTCAGCATGGGCACAGCCGGCACTCAGTCTGGGGACTTGGGAACAGTCAGTATAAAACAGGCCTGGGACAAAACACAGTGTGAATGGTGCTGATGTCAGTCTGATGGGTAAAAGCACGGGATCCACGTCTGGATTCTGGATGCTCGGACATTGAAGGAGAAAATACATGGAACATGTGCTCTTAAATTCTGTCTACACTTCATTTCCAATCGCGTCTTTGTCCATTAGCAATGTAAGCAGAGTGAATGTGCATGAGGTTCAAATGTGAATGAGCAAAGGGGTCAAAGATGATCGATACGATGCCATTGGTGCTTGCAGTCTGCACATTGGCCCCGCAGTGAGTGTGAAGTCAGTGCCAATGATGTAAAGCAGGTTGAGTACTGGCCAAAGCCTTCCGCCACTTGTGAAATTTCTAAAGGTGTTATGGGACAAGGGGAATGTTGTTTCACCACATGCCATTGTAGATATGGGGCGATGGACTCCAATGAATTCAATGATATCATCGGATCATAGAATCCCTACAGTGAAGATGGAGATGAGAAGGAATTCCTTCTGCCCGTGGGGGGTGAGTCTGTAGAGTTCTTTACCGCACAGGACTATTGAAGCTGGATCATTGAGTGTGGGCTCTGGGACGGGAAGAGGATCAGGATACAGAAGGTTGGGCTCTGAAGGGAATGGAGTCAGGGTGAAGCAAACCTTCCCTTTTTGATGTGATGCACTGGTCTCTCAGCTGGTGTCTTCCCAAATGTAGCTTATTTGCTGAGCAGGTAAAGGGATCCTAAAGATACAGCTTGGACTGGTCTGCGTTGGCGGTGGCGAGGGTGGGAAAGGAGGGGTCACTATCCTGCACAGCCCAGACAGAATGTGCTGCATCACCCAAACATGCTGTGCAGGCAATGAGGGGAACCTGCTGGATGCTGAAAAACTGGGAGAATAACAGCAATGAGGGGAATAGGTAGAATTAATGGTGGTTGTATTTTACCTCAGATGGGGACTTCAAAACTAGGGAGCATAATTTTTAAGGTGAGAGGAGAGAGTTTAAAAAAGTCAGGAGGAGCAAATATTTTACACTGAGGGTTGTTTGCATGTGGAATAAACTTCCTCAGGCTGTGGTGGATGTGTGGTACAATTACAACATTTAAAAGGCATTTGGTCAAGTACATGAACAGGAAATGTTTGGAGGGATATCAACCAGGAGCAGGCAGGTGGGATTAGTTTGGGATTATGTTCAACATGGACTGGTGGAACCAAAAGGTCTGTTTTTGTGCTGTATGACTCTATGAGAGAACAAGTCCTCCCCTGAGGAGGAAGTGGACACTGGGAAGGAGGAAGCTCGTCCTGTAAGTTGACAAATCTGGGTTGTATTGGCTGTTACAGATCAGACCGGACCTGACTGATCCTGGCTCCAGCCAATGGGAGCTGAGTGAATCAGATCATCATGGATTATAAAATCATCGGTGGTCATAGTGCCGGCGTTTAGTTGGCATTTTGGGGAATGATACAGCCTCTTTTCATTTTGTTTTTGCTCATTTTTACTGGCTGGAAACAAAAACACATCTTTGGAGTTAGCTAAGTGCATACCTGGATGTGATGTTCCACCATGGAATGGGCAATGACAAGATTCGGCTGTCCAGTGGGCACCAGTGATAACATAGAGAGGGCATTTAGATGGGGTGTAGCTAGGGACTGGTGAATTATGCGGATAAAGATTGACTAGGGTGAGAGATTGGGATTGTTTCTGTGAGGAAATTACGGTCATGCTCACTCTGTGCTGTGAACAGCCTGGCTTTGTGACTGCTGTCAGTACATAGACAGTGAGGGGCAGTGCAAGACTGCCAAAAGCCTGACTAGGTGCACAGTTACCTTTTAATGAGTGCCAGGGATGTGAGTATGGCATATACCTGCTGAGTACTACATTGCTCTAGGAACAGCTTGTGGTCAAATGGAGTTGGAATCAGATGAAGGGGATGTAATATGGTTGGGGAGGAGAGTAGGGTAAGTAGTTAATGAGGTGAATTTGGCAAAATGCAGCAAGAGATCTTGCTGAAACTCATGAAAAGAAACTCTTCACTAAACTCAATGAAACTCACACCTAGCCAAAAATGGTCCAATTCAACCCTACATCTTGTTCAGGATCAGAGCCTCTGCTTATCAACTACTAAATGTTTTCCTCTACACTAGACCAGGCAGGGTCTATTGATTCCTATCAGGAAAGAGATAGTGGCACAAAACCGACCATATAACTCACATGATGTGATCAGCAATGGTGAGGATTCATCTTACCACAGTTTGGCTGCATAATCCCTAGTTCAATCGATTAAATTTCTCTCTGTTTTCACCCACTTTCCTCTGCAAGGTAAGAAGACATGGTTATCACAGAGAAATCCACATGGAGCCCTCTCACTATTAGACTAGTTTGTATTATTTGAAAGGGAAATATCAAGAACAGATACTTACTCAGTAGAAGATATTTTTCCAGTAGAAGTGAACCCCAAAAGTATAATGTAGTGAGGTAATGAATGAAGGACCACTACACATAGAAAAAGGTTTGGAGGATGAATCAGAGGAACTAAGTAGATTACTTTGGTTGGTTAATTGCTTGTGGACTGAAAAAGACTTGATTGAGTTTGTGTGTGCAGCATTCACTGCTATGATCACCTCTGTCCTAAAGTGCATATTATGTTATTACAAGCTGACTGGTTTATGACCCAAACAAACCATCACAATTACTTCTAGTCTCTGTAAAGAAGACATCCCTGAAGGTCACTCCTCTATCAGAAGACCATTAGAAATAGGAACAGGAGTCGGTCATTCGGCCCCTGTCCTGTTATTCAATAGCATCATGGTCAATCCAACAGCCCTCTGTTCTCCCTTTCCTTGAGTTTTCACCATAACTTCTGGAGAGATTCTCCCAAATCTATCCATCTCAGCCTTAAATATAGACAAGAATGCTGCCCCCTCAGCTCCCTGTGGCAAGACACACAATGTTCTGAGAGAAGAAAGTCCTCTTCACCTCAGTCTTAAATTTGCCCCTCTTTATTCTGAGACTATGCCCTCTGATCCTAGACTCTCCCCTGTCGAGCCCCTTAAGAATCCGAGATGTTTCAATGAGATCACCTCTCATTCTTCTAAACTCCAGTGAGTAGAATTCTAATCTGTTCAGCTTTTGCTCATAAGGTGATCCATCCATCCCAGGGATCATCAAGTGAACCTTATTGGAATAGCCTCCAATGAAGAGATATCCTCCCTTAACTAAGGAAACCAAAAACTGCTCACAGTACTCCAGATGTTGTTATTGTTCTTGATTAATTTGTCTGCTGCCGTTGATCCTGCCATGTTTCCATTAACTCACAAAGCAGTTCAAAGTCAAATAGTTATAGTTTAGATATAGTTTAAAGTCAAATGTATACAGTAGAAGGAAGCGATAACATCAGAGGAGATGTAATAAGACCAAAGGAAACAATAAAGATTCAATATTGATAAATAGAGAGGTGGGACACACCACCTGCACTTCACTGGGGATTCTCACTGATGATGTTACCTTGTCATGGTAACGGAACGTCTGAAAAGAAACCTTCCTGCTCAGCGAGCTAACTTACATACTTATCATTGACCTGTGCTACAAATCTTCTCAAAAATCACTAAAAATGATAATCAATGTTTGGGAGGAGGAGACTGTATAAGCTTTAAAATGCACCAGCAATTTAAACGGCGAGATGCTTTGTACCTGAAAGCATATAGCATTCACAAATGGATTATACATTGTGAGATTGAAATTAATATTATGATGTGATAGTCATTACAGAGAAACTGTTGCAGGGTTACTAGGGATGGGATCCGAATATTTAAGAATATTTGACTCTTCAAACGGGAAATTATGGTTAACAACCTTACTGAGGCTTTTTGAGGAAGTAACTAATAGAATAAAGAGGTAGAATAAGTGGATTTGGTAATTTGGATTTTCAGATAGTTTTTGCTAACCTCCTAGATAAGAGGTTATTGTGCAAAAAAGCAATGCACTTAGAATTGGTGACAATATGCTGATATGGATTGAGAATTGGTTATCAGGCAGGAAGTAAAGGATCATTACTAGGGAGCCCAACTACAGTAGAAAATCTTTGAGTAAAAAATGAGGTCTGCAGATGCTGGAGATCACAGCTGCAAATGTGTTGCTGGTCAAAGCACAGCAGGTTAGGCAGCATCTCAGGAATAGAGAATTCGACGTTTCGAGCATAAGCCCTTCATCAGGAATAAGAGAGAGAGCCAAGCAGGCTAAGATAAAAGGTAGGGAGGAGGGACTAGGGGGAGGGGCGATGGAGGTGGGATAGGTGGAAGGAGGTCAAGGTGAGGGTGATAGGCCGGAGTGGGGTGGGGGCGGAGAGGTCAGGAAGAGGATTGCAGGTTAGGAGGGCGGTGCTGAGTTGAGGGAACCGACTGAGACAAGGTGGGGGGAGGGGAAATGAGGAAACTGGAGAAATCTGAATTCATACCTTGTGGTTGGAGGGTTCCCAGGCGGAAGATGAGGCTCTCCTCCTCCAGCCGTCGTGTTGTTGTGTTCTGCCGGTGGAGGAGTCCAAGGACCTGCAAGTCCTCGGTGGAATGGGAGGGAGAGTTAAAGTGTTGAGCCATGGGGTGATTGGGTTGGTTGGTTCGGGCGGCCCGGAGGTGTTCTCTGAAGCGTTCCGCAAGTAAGCGGCCTGTCTCACCAATATAGAGGAGGCCACATCGGGTGCAGCGGATTCCGCAAGTAAGCGGCCTGTCTCACCAATATAGAGGAGGCCACATCGGGTGCAGCGGATTCCGCAAGTAAGCGGCCTGTCTCACCAATATAGAGGAGGCCACATCGGGTGCAGCGGATTCCGCAAGTAAGCGGCCTGTCTCACCAATATAGAGGAGGCCACATCGGGTGCAGCGGATTCCGCAAGTAAGCGGCCTGTCTCACCAATATAGAGGAGGCCACATCGGGCACCAATATAGAGGAGGCCACATCGGGCACCAATATAGAGGAGGCCACATCGGGACTAATATAGAGGAGGCCACATCGGCTGCACCCGATGTTGCCTCCTCTATATTGGTGAGACAGGCCGCTTACTTGCGGAACGCTTCAGAGAACACCTCCGGGCCGCCAGAACCAGCCAACCCAATCACCCCGTGGCTCAACACTTTAACTCTCCCTCCCACTCCACCGAGGACATGCAGGTCCTTGAACTCCTCCACCGGCAGAACACAACAACACGACGGCTGGAGGAGGAGAGCCTCATCTTCCGCCTGGGAACCCTCCAACCACAAGGTATGAATTCAGATTTCTCCAGTTTCCTCATTTCCCTTCCCCCCACCTTGTCTCAGTCGGTTCCCTCAACTCAGCACCGCCCTCCTAACCTGCAATCCTCTTCCTGACCTCTCCGCCCCCACCCCACTCCGGCCTATCACCCTCACCTTGACCTCCTTCCACCTATCCCACCTCCATTGCCCCTCCCCCTAGTCCCTCCTCCCTACCTTTTATCTCAGCCTGCTTGGCTCTCTCTCTTATTCCTGATGAAGGGCTTATGCTCGAAACGTCGAATTCTCTATTCCTGAGATGCTGCCTGGCCTGCTGTGCTTTGACCAGCAACACATTTGCTACAGTAGAAAATGTTCCTCAAGCTTGTGTTGTATTTCATTGCAACATTGGAGTAAGCCCAGGACAATAATGTTAGCATGGCAGCAAGGTGATTATGGTGTTTGTGATTGTGTCTTGTTTACTTTACTCTTACTCTCTCTTCCGCAACATAATTTACAACTATTTTACATCTATTTTTTTCCTTTCTCCACTATTAACAACTCCTTTGTCTTTCAGAATAGGACCCTACATCATCTGCCCTCTTGCATCTGTTCTGCCTCTGTTAAAGGTAAAAAGGACTATTTTTCAATCCCCTTCAGTTCTGATGAAGGAGTCACATGGAACTTGAAACATTAACTCTGCTTTCGACTCCACAGATGCTGCCAGACATGACGGGTTTCTCCAGCAATTCCTGTTTCTGTTTCAGATTTCCAACACCAGCAGATCTTTGTTTGTGACCTATTCCTGCTCCCAAATTCCTTCTCCTATCAGACACCTTGATATGTATATGCTCCAGACTCATGCTCCATCATTACTAAAACTGGAGTAGAAAAGGACCACACCACGATGCTTGTGTTGTGCTCAATGTTCATTTTCAGCTCTTTCTATATGGGCAGGTGTTAAACTTCCAGTCACATATAATAAGAAGGATCATAAGCACTAATCTGGAGCCAAATTATATGCAAACTATTGCTTAATGCCAAAACAAAAGGACTAAAAGAAACCTTTAATTTATCCTCCACATATATGTGTGTTTAAATAACCCATTTTTCTGATTAAATAATTAAGTTATGATTATAAAATATGGTTGTAGTATAATAACTCAACACTTTCTAAAGTGTTCTGAATCAACATCTTTGTAAAACTGCAATAGGAAAAGCATATTCCATACTATTTGAGGTGGTTTACAATCTTGGAAGCATCACCTTTCCCTGAAATAAGTGATCTCTCAAGGTTTTCAGTCAATGCCTACTACTGTTACAAAATAACAAAGTATCACAGTAGAGGAGGAGTTGGATGTATTTGAATATACGAAGTTGGATAAATCTCCTGCTCCTGACCAGATATATCCAAGCACGCTGCTAGAGGCTGCAGAAGCAATTGCAGGGACCCTGCCTGATATTTTTGCATCGTTGTTAGCCATGTGTGAGATCCCAGAAGACCAGATGGTTACAACAGTTGTACCCTTATTCAAGAAAAGTTGCAAGGAAAATCCTAGGAACGATAGACCAGTAAGTTTAACATCAGTACTTGAGAAGATTCTGAGGGATAAGTTATACATGCATTTGGAAAGACAGGGTTTGATGAGGAATAGTCGGCATGGATCTGGCCACGCGAGATCATACCTTACAAGTTTGTTAAAGTTCTTTGATGATATGACCAAGAAGGTTGATGAGGGCAGAATAGTAGACATAGTCTATATAGATTTCAGATTCCACATGGTAGGCTGCTCTGCCTAGATGACATTGGTGGAGGTACAGGTAAATTTCTGTCAGATGTGGAAGAATCCTTTCGGGCCTTGGATGGAGATGAGTGGGGAGTTGTGGGCAGAGGTTTTTGCACTTCCTGTGGTGGCAGGGGAAGGAGTCAGGAGTGTGGTGTGAGCTGGTGAGGGATATGGATTAGAGTGGTGCTGGAAAAGCACAGCAGGTCATGCAGCATCCGAGGAGCAGGAAAATCGACGGTTTGGGCAAAAGCCCTTCATTAGGAATACAGGCAGGAAGCCTCCAGGGTGGGGAGATAAATGGGGGTGGGGAGAAAGTAGCATAGAGTACGATAGGTGAATGAGGGTGGGGATGAAGGTGATAGGTCAGGACAGGTCATGAGGGCGATGCTGAGCTGGAAGTTTGGAACTGGGGTGAGGTGGGGGGAGGGGAAATGAGGAAACTGGTGTAATGTCGATTTTCCTGCTTTGCCCGAAACGTCGATTTTCCTGACCTTGGAAATTCACCAGTTTCCTCATTTCCCGTCCCCTCACCTTACCCCAGTTCCAACCTTCCAGCTCAGCACCGTCCCCATGACCCGTCCTCCCTGCCTACCTTCCACTCCATCCTTTATTCCTAATTTCTCCAATTCCACCACATCTGTTCCCAGGATGACAAATTCCACCATAAAAATCCCAGATGGCCTCCTTCTTCAAAGATTTCAACTTCTCTTTCCATGTGGTGAATGATGCCCTCCAGCGCATCTCCTCCACTTCCTTGACCACCCCCCTTGAACCCCATCCCTCACAAAGCAACAAAGAGAGATCCCCCCCCCGCTCCTCATCTTCCACTCCACCAACCTCAGTAAACATCGCATCATCCTCTGCCACTTCCGCCACCTACAAACAGACCCCACCACCAGAGATATATTTCCCTCCTGAACCCTATCAGCGTTCCAGAGAGACCGTTCCCTCTGGACTCTCTTGTCAGGTCCCCAACGCCCCCACCAGCCCACACCCCACTCCTGACGCCTTTCACTACCACTGCAGGAAGTGCAAAACCTGTGCCCACACCACTCCCCTCACCTCTGTCCAAGGCCCCAAAGGATCCTCCCACATCCAACAGAAATTCACCTGTAACTCCACCAATGTCATTTACTGTAACTGTTGCACTCGGTGTGGTCTCCTCTACATCAGGGAGACAGGACACCCACTTGGGGATCGTTTCAGAGAACATCTCTGAGACACCTGCACCAACCAACCCCACTGCCCCATGGCTGAACACGTCAACTCCCCCTCCCACTCTATCAAGGACAGGCTTCCTTTATCGTCGAACCCTTACCACCCGATGCCTGGAGGAAGAACGCCTCATATTCCGCCTTGGGACCCTGCAACCACACGGGATTAATGTGGATTCCACCAGTTTCCTTCATTTCCCCTCCCCCCACATTATTCCAGTTTTAAGCCTCCAACTCAGCACTGCCCTCTTGCCATTTCCATCACTTTTCCCATCTATCCACTCCACTCTCCTCTCTGGCCTATCACCTTCTCCCTCACCTTCATCTACTATCACATTCTCAGCTAGCTTCCCCACCCCCCTCATTCCTGCTGAAGGGCTTATGCCCAAAACGTCGACTCTCCTGCTCCTCAGATTTCGCCTGACCTGCTGTGCTTTTCTAGCAACACACTCTCAACCCTGTATACTCCATCACATTCACACATACACTTAACCAATAGAACATAGAACAATACAGCACAGAACAGGCCCTTCAGCCCACGATGATGTGTCGAACATTTGTCCTAGCTTAAGCACCTATCCATGTACCTATCCAATTGCTGCTTAAAGGTCACCAATGATTCTGACTCTGCCACTCCCACAGGCAGCGCATACCATGCCCCCACACTCTCTGGGTAAAGAACCTACCCCTGACATCCCCCCTATACCTTCCACCCTTCATCTCAAATTTGTGTCCCCTTGTAACACTCTGCTGTACCCGGGAAAAACATCTCTGACTGTCTACTCTATCTATTCCCCTGATCATCTTATAAACCTCTATCAAGTCACCCCTCATCCTTTGCCGTTCCAATGAGAAAAGGCCTAGCACTCTCAACCTATCCTTGTATGACCTATTCTCCATTCCAGGCAACATCCTGGTAAATCTCCTCTGCACCCTCTCCAAAGCTTCCACATCTTTCCTAAAATGAGGTGACCAGAACTGCACACAGTACTCCAAATGTGGCCTAACCAAAGTCCTGTACAGCTGCAACATCACCTCACGACTCTTGAATTCAATCCCTCTGCTAATGAACGCTAATATACCATAGGCTTTCTTACAAGCTCTACCCACCTGAGTGGCAACTTTTAAAGAGCTATGAACATAGACGCCACGATCCCTCTGCTCCTCCACCTGACTAAGAACCCTACAGTTAACCCTGTATTCCACATTCTTATTTGTCCTTCCAAAATGGACAACCTCACACTTGACAGGGTTGAACTCCATCTGCCACTCTTCAGCCCAGCTCCTCATCATATCTAAATCCCTTTGCAGCCGACAACAGCCCTCCTCACTATCCACAACTCCACCAATCTTCGTATCGTCTGCAAATTTACTGACCCACCCTTTGACTCCCTCTTCCAAGTCATTAATAAAAATTACAAACAGCAGAGGACCCAGAACTGATCCCTGCAGAACTCTACTTGTAAGTCGGTTCCAGGCTGAATATTTACCATCTACCACCACTCTCTGACTTCAACCGGTTAGCCAGTTATCTATCCAACTGGCCAAACTTCCCTCTATCCCATGCCTCCTGATTTTCCACATAAGCCTATCATGGGGAACCTTTTCAAATGCCTTACTAAAATCCAGGTACACTACATCCACTGCTTTACCCTCATCCACATTCTTGGTCACCTCCTCAAAGAATTCATTAAGACTTATAATTCAAGACCTACCCCTCTCAAATCAATGCTGGCTGTCCCTAATCAAGCAGTGTCTTTCCAGATACTCATAAATCCTATCCCTCAGTACCGTTTCAATTACTTTGCCTACCACAGAAGTAAGACTAATTGGCCTGTAATTCCCAGGGTTATCCCTGTTCACTTTTTTGAACAGGGGCACAACATTTGCCACTCTCCAGTCCCCTGGTACCACCCCCGTTAACAGTGAAGATGAAAAGATCATTGCCAACGGTTCTGCAATTTCCTCTCTTGCTTCCCACATAATCCTAGGATATATCCCGTCAGGCCCGGGGACTTGTCTATCCTCAAGTTTTTCAAAATGTCCAACACATCTTCCTTCCTAA
Organism: Hemiscyllium ocellatum; assembly: GCF_020745735.1. Lineage (NCBI taxonomy): Eukaryota > Metazoa > Chordata > Chondrichthyes > Orectolobiformes > Hemiscylliidae > Hemiscyllium > Hemiscyllium ocellatum. Next base: position 139,933,852 of record NC_083403.1, on the reverse strand, counting down.
CAAGGATCTCCTCTAGCTTACCAGTCTGTTTCACACTCTCCTCTTCAACAATACGATCCGTCTCATTTGTAAATACTGAAGGAAAGTATTCATTCAAGACCTCTCCTATATCTTCCTACTCAATACATAGTCTCCCACTACTGTCCTTGATTGGACCTACCCTCGTTCTCGTCATTCCCATGTTTCTCATAGACGCATAAAAGGCCTTGGGGATATCCTTGATCCTACCCGCCACAGATTTTTCATGCCCTCTGTTAGCTCTCCTAATCCTTTTCTTCAGCTCCCTCCTGGCTATCCTGTATCCCTCTAACGCTCTGTCTGAACCTTATTTACTCAACCTTATGTAAGCCTCCTTCTTCCTCCTTACTGGACATTCAACCTCCCTCGTCAACCAAGATTCCCTCACTCGACCATCTCTTTCCTGCCTGACAGGTACATTCATATCAAGGGCACGTCGTATCTGTTCCTAGAAAAAGTTCCACATTTCAACAACATCCTTCACTGACAGCCTATGCTCCCAATTTATGCTCCTCAGATCCTGTCTTGCAGCATTGTATTTACCCTTCCCCCAATTGTAAAACCTGCCCTGTTACACGCACCTATCTCTCTCCATAACCAAGGTGAAAGTCACAGAATTGTGGTCACCATCACCAAAATGCTCACCCACTAACAAGCCCATCACTTGTCCCGGTTCGTTACCAAGTACCAAGTCCAATATGGCCTCCCCTCTGGTCGGACAATCTACATACTGAGTTAGAAAAGCTTCCTGGACACACTGCACAAACACCGCCCCGTACAATCTACTTGATCTAAAGAGCTTCCAATCAATATTTGGGAAGTTGAAATCGCCCATGACTACTACCCTGTGGCTTCTGCACCTTTCCAAAATCTGTTTCCCAATCTGTTTCTCCACATCTCTGCTGCTATTGGGGGGCCTATAGTAAACACCCAACAAGGTGACTGCTCCTTTCCTATTTCTGACTTCAGCCCATACTACCTCCAAAGGCAGATCCCCTTGAACTGCCTTTCTGCACATACGCAAACACACACTCTCTCACACATACTCACATGCACACACTCACACTCTCTCTGTCTCTCTGTCGCTCTCTCTCTCATGCATGCACACACATATATAAATCTATGGGATGAATTTATATTTGCAGAATTATATGTGTAGATACATTCTATTTTGCTCAAAAATGCACAAACTGCAGGCAGTCAATCCATGTAGCATTTTATAAATTCCTACTTTGGAAATAGAACCAGTCTGACTCAAGATTAACATACAGACAGACTCTAACCTCACACCTTTAATGCATTATCTGAGCTAAGATGTCACATTTTCCTAAAATAAAACCTTCAGTTGTCTTGACAGTGTGATTGAATAGACATTCTGGGATTTACATATTAATGGACCGAAACCTGCAGCCCATTCTAAAAGTGAAAGACTTAACAGCAATCTAGGCTTGTTCAATATATTGTTTTAGTTGCATGACAGTGTAATCTTTTGCTATAAATTCTGCATCTCATGATCCTCTTCAAAAGCTACCTGATGAAGGAGCGTTCTGAAAGCCAGTGTTCCAAATAACCCTGTTGGACTATAACCTGGTGTTGTGTGATTTTTAACAATAAAATCAAGGCTGATCTATTTATGTCAAAATTCCACATTCCTAACTATATCTAATTTGATTTTCTTATCTGACAATAATCTATCTGCCTCTGCCTTAAAAATATTTAATGACCCTTTCTAGGCCAGAAAGTTTTAAAGTCACATAACCCTTTGACCGAAAAATAATTTTCAACATTTTTCTCTGAAAAGGGTGATGCTTAACATTAAAACAGTGCCCTTCCTTCCAGACTCACTCACAAGTGGAAATATCCTTTCCAGGTACTCATTGTCAGATCTTATAACCTTCAGGTTTCCCCACAGCCTCCTAAACTCTAGTGCAAACAAGCCAATCCTAATAACCCTAACTTCATACGCCAACCCACTGGCTCCAGATATCCCATCCCATATTCCCAATTCCTTCGTCTCCGCCGCATCTGGTCCCAGGAGGACCAGTTCCAATACCGTACAGCCCAGATGGCCTCCTTCTTCAAGGACCGCAGATTCCCCCCAGACGTGATCGACGATGCCCTCCACCGCATCTCCTCCACTTCCCGCCCCTCCAACCGCCACCAAGACAGAACCCCACTGGTTCTCACCTACCACCGCACCAACCTCCGTATACAGCGTATCATCTGCCGTCATTTCCGCCAACTCCAAACGGACCCCACCACCAGGGATATATTTCCCTCCCCTCCCCTCCCCTATCAGCGTTCCGCAAAGACCACTCCCTTCATGACTCCCTCGTCAGGTCCACACCCCCCACCAACCCAACCTCCACTCCTGGCACCTTCCCCTGCAACCGCAGGAAATGCAAAACTTGCGCCCACACCTCCTCCCTTACTTCTCTTATTGGCCCCAAGGGATCCTTCCATATCCGCCACAAATTCACCTGCACCTCCACACACATCATCTATTGCATCCGCTGCACCCGATATAGCCTCCTCTATATTGGGGAGACAGGCTGCTTACTTGCAGAACGCTTCAGGGAACACCTCTGGGACGCCCGAACCAACCAACCCAACCACCCCGTGGCTCAACACTTTAACTCTCCCTCCCACTCCACCGAAGACATGCAGGTCCTTGGACTCCTCCATTGCCAGAATATAACAACACGACGGTTGGAGGAAGAGTGACTCATCTTCCGCCTGGGAACCCTCCAGCCACAAGGGATGAACTCGGATTTCTCCAGTTTCCTCATTTCCCCTCCCCCCACCTTGTCTCAGTCGATTCCCTTGAACTTAGCACCGCCCTCCTAACCTGCAATCCTCTTCCTGACCTCTCCGCCCCCACCCCACTCCGGCCTATCACCCTCATCTTGACCTCCTTCCACCTATCACATCTCCATCGCCCCTCCCCCAAGTCCCTCCTCCCTACCTTTTATCTTAGCCTGCCTGGCACCCTCTCCTCATTCCTGATGAAGGGCTCTGGCCCGAAACGTCGAATTTCCTATTCCTTGGATGCTGCCTAACCTGCTGTGCTTTAACCAGCAACACATTTTCGGCTCCAGATATCAATCTAGTAAACAACAAAACAGAAATTGCTGGAAAAACTCAAACTTCAGGTGCTGAAGAACTGTTCTGAAGAAGAGTCACTGGACACAAAACATTAACTCTGCTTTGTCTCCACAAATGTTGCCAGATCTGTTGAGATTCTCCAGAAATTTGTTTCAAATTTCCAGCATCCACAGTTCTTTGTTTTGTATCAACCTAGCAAACCTCCTCAGAACCACCTTCAAAGTTTTTACATCCTTCTTAAATAAGGGACCAAAACTGCATGCAGTATATAAAGTGAGGTCGTACCAATTTCCTGAATAACTGAAACATGATATCGTTACCTTAATGGTCAAAGTCTGTCATAATAAAGAATAATTAATCTTCTTGATAATGTGCCATACCTGCGTATTAACATTTTGATTCATGCACCAGAACATCTAAATCTCTCTATATCTTGGAATTCTACAGCTGTTCTCCATTTGAGTAATACTCTGTTTTTCCATTCTTTCTGCCAAACGATCAGCATCACATTTTCTCACAGTACATTAATTCTGTCAGGTTTTTTGCCCACACCATGATATATACTGTATACATCTGACTGCAACCTCTTTTTCCTTCTTCACAGCATACTTTCCTATCTGAGTGTCACCTACAAACGTAGCTGCTATGTTTTTCCTCCCCTCACCTAAGTCGCTGATACAAATCACAAAACGAAAGCTTGCACAGGACTTTGTAGTACTCCAATCTGCCATTCAGTAACACCCACTTGAGCATTACTGCCATCTTCAATCCATGCTAATATGTTACCCCACTTTTATTTTATATGTGAATCCTTGATGTGGCACCTTGTCAAATGTCCTCAAGAATTCCAAGCACAGTACATCTACCGGCTTCCCTTTATCCTACTCCTTCAGAGAACAAACTGGTTAGAGCTAAGACAAACTGGCTAAAACATTTAATAAAGATTGTCTAAGGGTCAATTTCAGGGAGTTTCCTGGAGGGTTTGTCTCTGTGAGTTTTAAAAGGACACTTCACGGTTTTTATCCTGCTCATTTCATTATGTGTACATCACTAATGAGCCACCATTAGCCTGTGTTGCAGTATTTGAAACCTGACGGATAGCATGTTGCCCCCCGTGGGCCTCTGTAAATCCTGCTCACGATTGGCAGCACTGACGGGTTCACAACCTCATTACACCTTATTGAGCAGTGTAAACTAAATTCCAGTCAGTGGAGTAACAGATGAGTTTTATCCATTAGTCCTTTTACATCAAGGCAAAATGTAGGGATATATCTGCGAATACTTGAAATGTATTCTTTCAATTCTACCCATTACATCTTACTGAGGCTGAACAGCAGCTGACAGCAAGTGTGGGAGTCCCTTCTGAGTTTTACAATCCAGTAAGTGACCGCCTCCCTTACAATGGACCTTCTGAAAAATTTAAAAGCTTCCATCTTCCTTCCTTGTTACAATATTGGCCTCTGAAAGAGCAGTGTCTTTCTGATTTTACAGTGGGCACAGGGACATGTGGGACAGGTGTCTGATTGTACCCATCATTATTTGTTCTAATGACCTCATCTTTGAGACTTGGCAGAAAACTCACCAAATCAGAAATCCTGCGCTGGCAATGTTCCAGCAGCAGGACTATGACCTGATCATCGATTAACCAATGACCAAGGACAATGACCTGATCATCGATTAACCAATGACCAAGGACAATGACCTGATCATTGATTAACCAGTGATCCAGGACAATGACCTGATCATCGATTAACCAATGACCAAAGGCAATAACCTGATTATCGATTAACCAATGACCCAGGGCAATGACCTGATCATCGATTAACCAATGACCAAGGACAATGACCTGATCATTGATTAACCAGTGGCCCAGGGCAATAACCTGATCATCGATTAACCAATGACCTAGGGCAATGACCAGATCTTTGATTAATCAATGACCAAGGACAATGACCTGATCATTGATTAACCAGTGATCCAGGACAATGACCTGATCATCGATTAACCAGTGACCCAGGTCAATGTCCTGATCATCGATTAACCAATGACCAAGGACAATGACCTGATCATTGATTAACCAATGACCCAAGACAATAACCTGATCATCGATTAACCAATGACCTAGGGCAATGACCTGATCTTTGATTAATCAGTGGCCAAGGGCAATGACCTGATCATCGATTAACCAATGACCCAAGTCAATAACCTGATCATCGATTAACCAATGACCCAGGGCAATGACCAGATCATTGATTAATCAGTGACCAAGGACAATGACCTGATCATTGATTAACCAATGACCAAGGACAATGACCAGATCTTCGATTAATCAGTGACCTAGGGCAATGACCAGATCTTTGATTAATCAATGACCAAGGGCAATGACCTGATCATCGATTAACCAATGACCAAGGACAATGACCTGATCATTGATTAACCAGTGGCCCAGGGCAATAACCTGATCATCGATTAACCAATGACCTAGTACAATGACCTGATCATTGATTAACCAGTGATCCAGGACAATAACCTGATCATCGATTAACCAGTGACCCAGGGCAATGACCTGATCATCGATTAACCAATGACCCAGGGCAATGACCTGATCTTTGATTAATCAGTGGCCCAGGGCAATGACCTGATCATCGATTAATCAATGACCCAAGGCAATAACCTGATCATCGATTAACCAATGACCCAGGGCAATGACCTGATCATCGATTAATCAATGACCAAGGACAATGACCTGATCATTGATTAACCAGTGATCCAGGACAATGACCTGATCATTGATTAACCAGTGAACCAGAGCAATGACCTGATCATCAATTAACCAATGACCAAAGGCAATAACCTGATCATTGATTAACCAATGACCAAGGACAATGACCAGATCTTTGATTAATCAATGACCAAGGACAGTGACCTGATCATTGATTAACCAGTGATCCAAGACAATGACCTGATCATTGATTAACCAGTGAACCAGGGCAATGACCTGATTATTGATTAACCAGTGACCCAGGGCAATAACCTGATCATTGATTAACCAATGACCAAGGACAATGACCTGATCATTGATTAACCAGTGACCCAGGGCAATGACCTGATCATCGTTTAATCAATGACCAAGGACAATGACCTGGTCATTGATTAACCAGTGACTCAGGGCAATGACCTGATCATCGATTAACCAATGACCCAAGGCAATAACCTGATCATCGATTAATCAATGACTCAGGGCAATGATCTGACCATTAATCAATGAACGATCCAGGGCAATGACCAGATCACTGATTAACCAATGACTCAGGGCAATGACCCAATCATCAATTAACCAGTGACCCAGGGCAATGATCTGATCATCGATTAACCAGTGACCCAGGGCAATGACCTGATCATTGATTAACCAATGACTCAGGACAATGTCCCGATCATCAATTAACCAATGAACCAGGGCAATGACCTGATCATTGATTAACCAGTGACCAAGGGCAATGACCCAACCACTGATTAGCCAATGACCCAGGAAATGACCTGATTATCGATTAACCAATGACTGGTTAAGCCAGATGTGGTTGCAAAGGGTTACTTCCATTTTGTATCTTTTTTTTAACTGGCATTGACACTTTAATATTGACCTGTAGCAAAATACCAAAAATTGAATACAAATTCATCAGAACCATTTTGATTTTGATTTGATTTATTATTGTCACAAATACTGAGATACAGTGAAAAGTGTTGTTTTGCATGCTATGCAGACAAATCATACCTTACATAAATACATCAGGACAATAGAAAAGAATGGAGAATATAGTGTTACAGCTACAGAGAAGGTGCAGAGAAAGATCAACTCAAATATATGAGAGGTCATTCATAAATCTGATAACAGCAGAGAAGAAGCTGCTCTTAAATCTGTTAGTCCGAGTTTTCAAATGTTTGCATTTTCTGCCCATCGGAGGAGGATGGAGGAGGGTATAACCAGGGTGGGAGGGTCTTTGATGATGTTGGCTACTTTCTCGAGGCAGCCAGAAGTGTAGACAGAGTCAATGGATGGAAGCCTGGTTTTTGTGATGGACTTGTACGCTTTCACAACTCTCTGTAATTTCTTGCGGTCTTGGACAGGGGAGTTGTCATTACTAAGTTATGATGCTTCCAGAGAGGATGATTTTTGTTGTGAATCTAGAAAAATTGCTGAGAGTCATTGTGGATATGCTGTATTCCCTTAGCCTTCGAAGAAATTAGAGCTCTGGAATATTTTCTTGACCGTAGTGTCGATGTGGATGGAGCAGAATAGATCATCTCCTAGGTTATTTACTCCTAGGTTGTACCTGCCCAAACCTGACTTTTTGTAGAATATTTTTTAGAGAAAAAGAGCATGAAAGTGTTCATCCTATCAATCTTGAATGCATTTGAACTCAGGTCACAGTGCTGAGAGAACAGTGTGTTCAACTGATGCACAATTGAACTGTTTCGTCACTCTGGATTGATCCTATTTAGTTGTGTTTTGTTGGATGCACTGTTGCCTCCTGATCTCAACTTTGACATCATCAACTTCAGAGTTGAAAGCCACACTTTCCTTTCCTTGTACTGTGTCCAATAAGAGGATAGATGGGTTGGCATTTCATTAGAGATTTTTGTTAAGAGCCCATGATTTAGACTTATTGTTCTCCTCATCTTCTGTTTGGTATTTACGTACCTTCAGTTGAATATTCCCTCCTCCCCCTCTCTTTCCATATTCCACTTCCAAGTCCAAATGAGCAGTCATTTCAATCATTTGCTCTTATGAATGTATAGGTCACCGCACATGAATTCACTCAGGTATGAATATCTACTGGTTCTCTCTGTTGTGACTATGCAAGGTCAGTCAGCTGGACCTTATCGGATGTGAGTTCACTGGGGCTGTTAACCTGGTACAATCAGGGAGCCCTGGCTGATAGCTATAAACAGGAGTGTCAGAGGTTCTGTTCACTCTGAGAGCTGGCTCTGAGGGAGCTGGATCAGTGTCAAGGATTCTCCACGTGTAAATAAAGGGGAAATTGGTAATGGGATACTGGCCTCTCTGGAGCTATTTCACTCTCTGTCTTCTCATTTTCCTATTCCTTCTTTTCCTGATCATTTCAAAAATTCTGTTTGTCTCAAAACCTTCAGGAATGTGATTAGATTAGATTCCCTACAGTATGGAAACAGGCCCTTCGACCCAACAAGGCCACACCGACCATACTACACTGAAGAGTAACCCACCCAGACCCAATCCCCTACTCTCTATTTACCCCTGACTAATGAGCCCAACACTACGGCATTTTGACACGGCCAATTCACCTGACCTGCATTTCTATGGATTGCAGGAGGAAACTGGAGCACCCTAAGGAAACCCACGCAGACACGGGGAGAACATGCAAACTCCACACAGACAGTCACCCAAGGCTGAAACCGAACCTGGATACCTGGCACTGTGAGGCACTGTGCCACCCACAGTGTGAAGAAGGATTTATGCCATAAACATCAGAACTTGCTTTTCCCTCTTCACATGACTGCCTAAACATTTCCAGTGTATTCTATCATTCAGATTTCCATCATTTGCAGTTTTTTTTTGAAAAAAACAATATATTACCTTCAGCAAGGGGGAGAGTGAGGGGTCACTGAAAGACAGCCAGTATTGGGGAATCAGGTACATATTTGATTTGTATAGATACTGAGGCCAACAGTAGCAATTCTCCATCTGCTGCTCTGGATAAGATCTGCTTTCTCAGCACTCTGTGGGAACTCAAGCTGGTCTGTAAATTAATGTTACATCAGTAGTCCCTTTACCATTGAGGGGGGTCTTTCCTTCAAGGATTGTGACACAGTGATTTGCATTCTGTTGTTAATAGCTCTTAAAATCCAAAAGACATATTTCAAGGTGTGTTTTAACAATATCTGAAGGATATCTGTTCATAAATGAGTGCTGGCAAAGATATTTGTTTGGGGTTTTGGTTTGTTTTAATCTCCTTGTTAAACTGTTATAATCTTGCTGTTATTGCTTCTCATAGGGACAAACTTCCGTCCCACATCCCTTCAAATGGTTTTTGAATGTTTCGCTTTTCCTCTGCTGTTTATTTTCTCATTCTACTTCCCACTTAATCTTCCCTGGAGCTTTCCTCATAAGTCAGAATTCACTCTCCTAACGTCATGCATCTTTATGCTATTATTTTTGGCTCCAGTCTCTAATACAGTATGAAATGTAACTACACAATGATCGCTACAGCCCCAAAGTTCACTGACTACTAATCAGTTCTCAGGAATTATGAAGCGCTAAATCTAATATAGAATCAAGCTCAGGAAGAATTTCACCATTATGGCAAAGATTTAATAGACCTTCCAGAGAATAATTAGCTAGTGTTGCACTGAGATGTTACTAATGACACTTATTGTAGATCAGGGGTACAAGTTTGCCTGAGATCTGGATCTGATCCGAGTCTATACTTTGCATGTATAAGCAGAGGAGGTAGGCTGATTTATACCAGGAAGATATAAAGCATGATAGCTTTTGCTGGCAGAATCCTGCCTCCTTGTCTCTTGAGCTTGTAGTGTAGGGCAAGGTGGTGATGATTCTGGCAAGATTCCAACCAATGGAATGAAGTAGAAAGGAACTAAATTGAAGTGAGATCACCAGATCAGTCAGATATTAAAGGCTTGGATCCATCACATTTTTCCTTTTTGATGTACATCTCCTGAGAATTGACTGAACTGAATGTCAGGTCTCTTTTATAGTGATGCATCACAGGTCTCAGACTGTCATTTTTCATTGATTCAAAGAAAGAACAGGATTTTCGACAAAAGTTGTAAACAGGTAAAGTAATTCCTTTAAAGAAATGATTTCTCCACACCATCTGCTTAATCTTGGAGTGAAGCAAATTTCCCACTTTTTGGAGGCACAGGTTGATCTCTTCTCTTGATGCTGTCAAACGTCCCATAAATTTATTTTGGGACAGTGGCTTGGAATTTGTACAAGTGCAGCCGGTGTGTAATCCCATTCCAGTTTACATTAATTGCTTATTCACTGTGGACCTTGTAAAAGTAAAATCCTTTGTGATGGTGCTGATCAGTGAAGGCTGAACTCAGAATTGAAGGCACAGGCCCTCATAATTATTTTGGTTCCCATGCTATTATGATCATTAAGATTTCAGTACTAGTCAGGATTACAGCCACGACTATAAAAGATGTTAAAATCATTTAGTTGATAAAGGGCCACATAACAGACTTTTCAGCGAAGTTAAAGCCTATGAAATAACAGGGGGAATGGCAGCATGGATTCAGACTTAGCTGACAGAAAACAAAGCTGAAAATGTGTTGCTGGAAAAGCGCAGCAGGTCAGGCAGCATCCAAAGAGCAGGAGAATCGACGTTTCGGGCACGAGCCCTTCTTCAGGAATGAGGAGAGTGTGCCAAGCAGGCTAAGATAAAAGGTAGGGAGGAGGGACTCTGACAACCCCTTCTCCCACCTCCAACACACCCCATCCACCTGGACACCTCATGCTGGCCTCTTACCTGCCCTCGATCTCTTCATAGCCAACTGCCATTGCGACATTAACCGCCTCAACCTCTCCACCCCTCTCACCCTCGGAACGTGCAGCCCTCCACTCCCTCCGTTCCAACCCCAACCTCACTATCAAACCGGCAGACAAGGGAGGCGCGGTAGTAGTTTGGCGCACCGACCTTTACACCGCTGAGGTTAAATGCCAGCTCGCGGACACCTCTCTCCTACTGCCCCCTTGACCATGACCCCACCTCCCTCCACCAAACCATCATCTCCCAGACCATCTATAACCTCATCACCTCAGGGTATCTCCTATCCACCGCCTCCAACTTCAGTCCCACAACCCCGCACCGCCCGTTTCTACCTCCTGCCCAAAATCCACAAACCTGACTGCATCAGCCGACCCACTGTCTCAGCCTGCTCCTGCCCTACCGGACTCACCTCTGCATACCTCGACACGGTCCTGTCCCTCGTAGTCCAAGAACTCCCTACCTACTTCAGGACACCATCCACGCCCTCCACCTCCTCCATGATTTTCGCTTCCCCGGTCCCCAAGGCCTTATCCTCACCATGGACATCTAGTCCCTGTACACCTCCATCCCCCATCACGAAGGACTCAAAGCCCTCCGCTTCTTCCTTTCCCGCCGCACCAATCAGTACCCTTCCACTGACACCCTCCTTCGACTGACTGAACTGGTCCTCACTCTGAATAACTTCTCTTTCCAATCCTCCCACTTCCTCCAAACCAAAGGAGTAGCCATGGGCACCCGCATGGGCCCCAGCTATGCCTGCCTCTTTGTAGGATATGTGGAACAGTCCATCTTCCGCAGCTACACTGGCACCACCCTCCACCATTTCCTCTGCTACATCGATGACTGTATCGGCGCTGCCTCGTGCTCTCACGAGGAGGTTGAACAGTTCATCCACTTTACCAACACCTTCCATCCCGACCTCAAATTTACCTGGACCGTCTCAGACTCCTCCCTCCCCTTCCTAGGCCTCTCCATTTCTATCTCAGCCAACCGAATCTACATGGGCATTTACTATAAACCAACCGGCTCCCACAGCTACCTAGACTACACCTCCTCCCAACCTGCCCCCTGCAAAAACGTCATCCGATACTCCCAATTCCTTCGTCTCCGCCGCATCTGCTCCCAGGAGGACCAGTTCCAATACCGAACAGCCCAGATGGCCTCCTTCTTCAAAGACCGCAATTTCCCCCCAGACGTGATCGACGATGCTGTCCACCACATCTCCTCCACTTCCCGCTCCTCCGCCCTTGAGCCCCGCCCCTCCAATCGCCACCAGGCCAGAACCCCACTGGTCCTCACCTACCATCCCACCAACCTCCATGTACATCGTATGATCCTTTGCCATTTCTGCCACCTCCAAACCCCATCACCAGGGATATATTTCACTTCCCTCCCCTACCCTATCAGCATTCAGAAAAGACCACTCCCTCCGTGACTTGCTTGTCAGGTCCACACCCCCCACCAACCCAACCTCCACTCCTGGCACCTTCCCCTGCAACCGCAAGAAATGCAAAACTTGCGCCCACACCTCCACACTCACTTCCCTTCAAGGCCCCAAGGGATCCTTCCATAACCGCCACAAATTCACCTGCACCTCCACACACATCATTTACTGCATCCGCTGCACCCGATGTGGCCTCCTCTACATTGTGGAGACAGGCCGCCTACTTGCGGAACGTTTCAGAGAACACCTCTGGGACACCCGGACCAACCAACCCAACCACCCGTGGCTCAACACTTCAACTCCCCCTCCCACTACGCCAAGGACATGCAGGTCCTTGGATTCCTCCATCGCCAGACCATAGCAACATGATGGCTGGAGGAAGAGTGCCTCATCTTCCGCCTAGGAACCTCCAACCACAAGGGATGAACTCAGATTTCTCCAGTTTCCTCATTTTCCCTCCCCCCATCTTCGAGGAGAAAGTGAGGTCTGCAGATGCTGGAGATCAGAGCTGAAAATGTGTTGCTGGAAAAGCGCAGCAGGTCAGACAGCATCCAAGGAACAGGAGATTCGATGCGAAGGGCTTGTGCCCGCAACGTCGAATCTCCTGTTCCTTGGATGCTGCCTGACCTGCTGCGCTTTTCCAGCAACACATTTTCACCTCCCCCCACCTTGTCTCAGTCAAATTCCTCAAACTCAGTACCGCCTTCCTAACCTGCAATTTTCTTCCTGACCTCTCCGTCCCCACCCCCACTCCGGCCTATCACCCTCTCCTTAACCTCCTTCCCCCTATCGCACTTCCAACACTCCTCCCCCAAGTCCCTCCTCTCTACAGTTTATCTTAGTCTACTTGGCACACTCTCCTCATTCCTGAAGAAGGGCTCATGCCCGAAACATCGATTCTCCTGCTCCTTGGATGCTGCCTGACCTGCTGCGCTTTTCCAGCAACACATTTTCACCTCTGATCACCAGCATCTGCAATCTTCACTTTCTCCTGACAGAAAACAAAGTCATGGTCAATATATGTTGTATTCTCAGAGATTGGTACAGAAACTGTTGCTTTTCTTTTGATAAGCACAAATGACTTAGGTGGAGATATGCAGGACACAATTTCAAAATTTTCTGATGACAAGAAAACTTCTGAAGAGGAGAGTGTTGGGTTAATGGCATGGCTGAACAAGGGAGGCAATGTCCCACGTGATATTGTCACTGGGATCAAATCCCAACATGGCACTGGGTGAAGTTTGAATTCAAGGGCAGAACGGTGGCTCAGTGGTTAACACTGCTGCCTCACAGCACCAGGGACCTGGGTTCGATTCCAGCCTCGGGTGACTGTCTGTGTGGAATTTGCACATTCTCCCTGTGTCTGCGTGGGTTTCGTCCGGGTGCTCCGGTTTCCTCCTACAATCCAAAGATGTGCAGGTTAGGTGAATGGGCCATGCTAAATTACTCATTGTGTTCACGGATGTGTAGGTTAGGTGCATTAGTCAGGGGTAAAATGTAGAGTAATGGGTCTGGGTGGGATAGTCTTCAGAGGGTCAGTGTGGACTTGGTGGGCTGAAGGGCCTGTTTCCGCACTGTAGGGATTATATGATTCAATATAAATCTGGAATCAATATGGTGACTATGTAACCATTATCAACTATCATAATAATGGAGCACGGAAATCTGCTCAACAAAGAACTGCTGAAAATCAGAAATTGCTGGAAAAATCAGCAGGTCTGGCAGCTTCTGTAGAAAGAAATCAAAGTTAACATTTTGGGTCCAATAACCCTTCCTCAGAATGGAAATCTGCCATCCTTTTCTGGTTTGGCTTGCATGTGAGTCCAAACTTATAGCCTCTAAGTTAATGAGAGACGGGTAATAAATGCTGGTCTATGTGAAACAATTTAAACAAAAAAAATCAGGGGAATGAAACTGAGTTGTGAAATGATAAAACCTCTGAAAGGAAGGCAATACAAACTAAAGGGACAATTCTGAAAGGAGCAGAGGGACTGGGAGTGTTCACTGGGCAGAGGAGGTTGAGAGAGTGGTTAATGAGAGATCCTAGATTTTACAAATAGAGATCAAACACACAATACAAAGAAAGAAGATTATGCTGAGAATTTATATAAAACACTTGGTCAACCTCAACTAGAATATCATGCCCAACTCTGGATACAGTATATAAATAAAAATGCAATGAGATTGGAGAGAATGCAAAGGGAAATTAAGAGAAAGGTTTCAAGAAATTCAGTTTTGTTTCCTTCTTTCATGGAATGTGAATGTTGGTGTTGCCTATTCCCTAATCGCCATTGAGAAGTTGGTGGTGTTAGCCAGAGGTTGCACATGCATAACGACAGCAGCTGTGAACTGACGTTCCCTGAGCCCTAGCTGCTGGCCCAAGCCGGTTGGAGCTGGTTCAGCTCTGAGAGATGGCATAACGGGAAAACCTTTATTTAGTAGAAGAATAATGAGGGCGTCCTAAAGATGTCCTTGAACTGAGCACATCGTGGAAAGACGTCGGTGCTCAAATGAGTCTGAACCAACAAGAACAAGACACCACTGTTTGGGAAGATAAGGAAAAAGGATAAGAATGACGGATTTTGGTGTGCTGTCATCAGCAAAAACTCCAGGGAGCATCCTTCACAAAGTGGTGGACCTCACACATGGAAATGTGGAGAGGACCCCAAAACCTGGGAGAAATCAACTACCCAGTGTGAACCTCCATGGAACACAGAACATAGAACATAATAGCACAGTACAGGCTCTTTGGCCCTCAATGTTGCGTTGACCTGTGGAACCAATCTGAAGCCCATCGAGCCTACACTATTCCATTATCATTCATATGCCTATCCAATGACCATTTAAATGCCCAGAAAATAGCCAAGTCTACAACTGTTGTAGGCAAAGCATTCCATACCTTTACTACTCTCTGAGTAAAGAAAATACCTCTGACATCTGTCCAATTTCTATCACCCCTCAATTTAAAACTATATCTCCTCATACTAGCCATCACCATCCTTGGAAAAAGGCTCTCACTGTCCATCCAATTTAACCTTCTGATTATCTTGTATGTCTCAATTAAGGCACCTCTCAACCTTCTTCTCTCTAATGAAAACAGCCTCAAGTCCCATAATGTTTCCTCGTAAGACATTCCCTCCATACCAGGCAGCATCTGAGTAAATCTCCTCTGAGCCCTTTCCAAACTTGCACATCCTTTCTACAATGCAGTGACCAAAACTGCAAACAATACTTCAAGTGTGGCCGCACCAGAGTTTTGTGCAGCTGACCTCATGGTTCCGAAACTCAATCCCTCTAGTAATAAAAACTGACACCTTCTGAACAGCCCTATCTACCTGGGTGGTATGGTATTGATGGTAGGGTGGTCTGTTCTTGGGTATTGGCCGTTATTTTTGTTGATTGTTCCGGGAAAGTCAAACTCAATGGGAGTGCATTAGGATTTTAGCCTTGCATGAATCGCATGCCTGCTGTTAACCTTCTCCTAACCAGATGGTGTGAATTGTATGTCTGGTTTAACTAAATTAATGAAGGTACTGGTTAGTTGATTCTTAGCCTCTTTGTGCTGAGCCAATAACTGTTGTTGAGGGGAGTAACTGGGTAACAGTGGTGAGCTGTGTTTTTGCATTGCTGAAGTCCATTTGGTCACCCACAGTTAACACTGGATAAAGGAGTTTTATTCGTTTTTGACTTTTCCATTGTAGGTGGAATAGTTTGCTTGAGTCAAACACACTGCTATGAATCCTGAGTCACATGTAGGCCAGATTTGTCCAGCTGGATGGCAGATTTCCTTCCCTAATGGACATTAATAAATCAGATTTTTTTTCACCGTAGCTGGGTTGAAATGTCACCATTTGTGATACTAGCTTTTAATTAATTTATGAATTAATTGGAAAATATTTAAACAATCATCATGGTGCAATGTGAACTCACATCCCCAAAGCATTAGCCTGGGTCTTTGGATTACTGGTCCAGTAACATTACCACCCCACCTTATCCCTAGATCGATACATTATAGAAGCTCTACAGAGGAGCAAATGGAGGCAGGGGGATGTTGGTCTGCAATATTCAAAATCATGCAGCATTTAGATGAATTAGATAGGGGAATTGTTTCTCTTGGTAGAAGGTTTGAGAAGGGTTTAAGGCATATGGCGGAACAATTAAAGGTGATTTGAGAAAGAACGCTTTTATGAAGTGAGCGTTTAGGATTTGGAATGCACTGTCTGAGAATGCAGTGGAGGATTCAATCAGAAACATTCAAAAGGAAATTGTATAAATTATGTGAAAAGGGAAAAATGAATGGTGGGGCTACAGGGAAAGGGAAAGAGCATGGGATTAGCCAAACTGGTCCCACAAATGGATGGGCCAAATAACCCGTGTTGTAAGCATTCCGTGATGCTGTGACATGACATAGATGGATATTCTTTTGAATTATGTTCGCTGATGTATTTACTGTGCAAAATCTTCCTCAAACATTTAACTGCAGCAGAATTATACCCCATCACAAGCCCCGACAATATGGGCAGGTATTATCTCTCACTCTTCCATTACTATCAGGACAGGGAGCAACCTTGGCCCAATCAGATGAATGTCTGAAGTGGCACCAACTATACCTAAAAGTGAAGTGAGGTGGAGTTGCAGTGCAGGGCTACCTGAGTACTGAATATTGGAAGCAGCATGCTAAAGACAAAACAAGCAACCTCACAACTAGATCAAATCAGAGCTCTGTGTTCTTGCCACATCCAATCATAAATGGCAATGGGTAATTAAACAACTCATCAGAGGATGCTCCACAAACATCCCATCGGCATGTCAGTGCAAACAGGAATCTGAAAACAGAAGCATTTTCAAACATAACTGCTGAGTAGATGTTGCAATGTGACCTCTTCCTGATGCGAGTCTTCAGCCAATTCAATTCACTCCATAAAGAAGTGGCAGAACACATTAGAAAAAGTGGAGATAATGTAATGCTGAAGATGTGTGATCCAGAACTGTCTGTGTCTCCCCATTGTTCTAATATTGTTCTAATATACCAATACAACTGACATTGAGACAACAATGCTGAAAATTGCCCAGGGCTATCTTACATATAACAATCTTCTCATTGATGCTCAGTTTGGGTTCTGCCAAGACTGCTCAGTTCCAGACCTCATTATAGCCTTGATCAAAACATGGAGGGAATAATCAGATTCCAGAGGTAAAGTGAGAGTGACTGTGCTAGGTATCATGGTGAAATTTGAACAATTGTGGTATCAGGATCCTGACTAAAATTTAAGTCAATGGGAATCAAAGGGTAGATCCTTCACTCATTGGAGTCATACCTCGCACAAAGGAAGATGGTTGGGGTTGTTTGAGGCCAATCATGATAGCCCCAGGACATCACTGTAGGGATTCCTCAGGGTAGTGTCTCAGGTCCAACTATCTTCAGCTGCTTCAGTAATAGCATTCCCACTAGAATAAGGTTCGATATGGAGATGTTTGCTGATGGTTTCACAGCATTCAGTACCCTTCACAATCCCTCAGGCACTAAATTAGTTCATCCCTGTGTTCAGCAAGACCTGATAACATTCAGTTTGACCTAATAAATAGCAAGTAATGCTTGTGGCACAGAAAGGTTCATCAATGACTTGCTTTAACAAGACTGGATATAATTAAAACTGAATATAATTGAATATTCTTACCCCACCTCCTCAAACCAAGCTTTGTTATATCACATGGTCTGTTATTACCCATAACCCATTGTTAGTCTCTAACAGTCCCCATTAGTAGCTATTCATTCTCCCAGGCTGACCGTTATCCACTTCTTTATTTGTTCAACAGTTCTTCTCTCTCTTTGAGCCCTATCTCCACTTATCCTTTACTCCTTACCTCTTTCCCCCATCCTATTTTCTGCATAAAAAAACAACTTTTTCCCAGCTATCATTAGCTCTGAGGAAGGGTCACCGGACCCAAAACTCTGACATCTCTTCACAGATACTGCTAGCCCTGCTGAGTTTTTTCCAGAAATTTCTGCTTTAGTTCCTGATTTCCAGCATCCACAGTTTTTTTTTTGTTTTTTTACTGATCTCCCCTTTGATGTTCAATGGCATTACTGATTCTTCATTCGCAGGTCCCTCCGTTACTATTGAGTTGCCTCTCTCTTGTCAGGTCCTGCTGCCTGCTTAGGTACCATGCAGTCTGTTCTGACGATATGGATCATGCTGGGAGCCAACCAGAATTGTTAGCCAGCAGGAGGAGAATGGGGTGTTCGTGTTCAGTCGTATGGATGAGTTTAACTGCATGCCACCTCCACACGCATTGATCCTCATTCATTAAGAGCCAGTTGTTGAGATAGCAGTCCACCTGCCTCTCCAACACTCTATCTGCTCCTTCGTCCTGCCCACAATAGGTGGCAAGGCGCACTGAAAATATTGAAATAAATACCAGGAGCTAGCTTACCTCAGGCCTGAAACCAAATCAGTGACTGTGCGTTGTACTTATTCACACAATTCCCACTGAGTTGGACGATTACGTGAAGTGAGAAATTTTAGACAGTCACATGGACAAGACAGGGGAATGGATCTAGCTGAACAGTTCTTAAAAAGAGCCAGCATGAGCATGATAGATCAAATGGCCTCCTTCTGTGCTGTCACCATTCTATGATTATAATTAAAACAGCAGTAACGTAAACCCAGATAAAACCATTACCACATCGCTGAGTTACGAAATTACTAATAGTAATGAAATAAATACTTCACTAAAATCAATAATCAATTGGAATGCTTAATTAATCAGAATGCGACTGTAGGCTAAAAGGAACAGTAACTATTGAAATGGTTAATGATTCATTCTTAAACATCTGGATTAAATCAACTGATGTAAGGACCAAACATAAATCTATTTAATGATCACTCCTCTTGGCTGTGAAAAGTTAAGCTTGGCATTTATGTAATTTGTGAATTAGCACATCTTTCCCAGGTAAAATGATATATTTACACAACAGACCCACTCTCTGGGGATTGGCTGGTGTACTTTCAATCACAAATTTCTGAAAAGGCAAGTTTAGTTGATTTCACAGTTGTTGGTTTCCCCTTAGTGATAGTTAATAGCTTAGATTATTATAAAATGTCTTCAGAACAGAGAGATGTGTGAACCTAGGTTGCAAATTGTTTGAAAATGTTCCAAAATGATATTCAAATGGATAAGTTACAAATTGAGACCTAGCTCTTAGATGAGAAGTTAATGATGAAAGTTTCTACAGGTTCTAAGACCCCACTGTGCAAGTTTTGAAAAAAAATTATTACTATCAGAAGTATTAACTTTCACATTTAGATTTTGCATTATTTGCTGTACATAGAATCCCTACAATGTGGAAGCAAGCCGTTCGGCCCATTGGTCTACACAGACCCTCCAATGAGCTTCCTACTCAGACTCACCCCATCCTTGTAACCCTGGATTTCCATGGTTAATTTCCACCTACACACCAACCTCTGTCACTTCCTCTGGCCAATCATTTCTTACATACATCTTCTGCTGCGTGAAAAAGTTACCCCTCAAGTATTTTGTAAATCGTTCCCCTCTTACCTTAAACTTCTGCATTCCCCTACCCTGGCTATTTACCTTATCCATGCCCCTCATGATTTTATAAACCTCTAAAAGGTCACCCCTCAGCTTCCGGCACTCCTGGGAAAATAACCCCAGCCTATTCAGCCTCTCCCTATAACTCAAACACTCCAGTCTGGACAACATCTTCGTAAATCTCTCAGGGTTAGCTGCATCTTTCCTATAGAAGGGCGAACAGAATTGTGTGCAGTATTCCAAAAATAGCTTCATCAATGTCCTGTACAGTGACATGACATTCCAACTCCTGTAATCCATATTCCGACAAATAAAGGCAAGTGTGCCAAATGCCTTCTTCCCTACCCTGCCTACCTGTGACTCCACTTTCAAGGAATTAAGAACCTGCACTCCAAGGTCTCTTTGTTCAACAACACGTCCCAGGACCGTACCATTAAATGTATAAGCCCTGCCCGGATTTGCCTTTCCAAAATGCAACCCCTCGCACTTATCTAAATTAAAATTCATCTGCCACTCCTCAGCCCATTGGTCCATCTGATCAAGATCCCACTGCATTCTGAGATAACCTTTTTTACTGTTCGCCACACCACCTATTTAGGTATCATCTGCAAATATACATTATATATTCACATCCAAATTGTTCACATAAATGTTGAAAAGCTGTGGACCCAGGAAAATTGTGTTAGGATTCCAGCTGGCGGTAATACAGAACTAGTATGACGTCAAAATGAAACCCGTTTTGATGAACCAAATGTTGACTTTTGCAGTGTGTTTGTTACTGAAATAGACTCACACAAGGCTTCAAATGTTCTTTAACAATAGGTCGTAATGTTATCACACAAAAGGAGTGAAAATAAAATGAAGCTCTGTATTGAAGACAGTTCAAAATATTTTAACATAAACATTCAAACAAAAATATCACCTTCTGAAATTGTGGAGTCCAATTTTGAGTTATTGTGAGACACTCCAGTCTGGACAACATCTTTGTAAATCTCTCAGGGTTAGCTGCATCTTTCCTATATTATGAGCAGTGAATCCAACAGGCTAAACTGAAGGAAGTCCAAGTAAAATACTGCTACATCTGGAAGTTGACCAGGATATCACAGATGGAGTGATCCCTGTGCAATGCTAACATTCCCCATGGTAGGGAAGTCTAAAACTAGTGGGCATAGGTTTAAGGTGAGAGGAGAGAGAGATAAAGAAGGGTCCAGAGGGACAATTTCTTTACACAGAGGGTGGTGAGTATCTGGAACAGGCTACCAGAGGTAGTGGTGGAGACAATTACAATTTTGTTATTTCAGAAACATTTAGATAGGTACATGGATGGGAGAGATTTGGAGGAATGTGGACCAAATGCAGGCCAATGGGACTAGTTTAATTGTGGAAACTGGGTGGCATGGACACGTTGGGCCAAAGGGCCTGTTTCCATGTCATAAACCTTTATGACTATATGTTTGGTGATGGTATTCCTGCTGGAGCAAGCAGAAATGGCAGAAGATTATCCTTTGAATGCAGTGTCTAGCAGGACGGAAATTGTGGCTAAAGGGTTGCTGTTCTGGGAAGGAAGCGAAAGGATGAGGGTAGAAGTGTGGACAATGGGCCAGACATGTTTAAAGGCTCATACATGTTTGGGGGTGGGGGAGTGGGGGAGCGGGAGCAGGTCTCTGGTTGAGGACAAAGCAGGACATGTCAGAGACAAACCATTGGAAGGTGACATCATTGGAACAAATACTTCAGAGATGGAAAAACTGGGAGAATGGAATGGAATCCATGTAGGCAGCAAGGTGTGAGGAAGTGTATGGAAGGTAAATGTGCTACATCTGGAACGCCGAAAATTAACACTCCGACAGGATTGTTCTCTCAGCTCTCGAATGGCTGAAGTTCCTTGGAAGGACAGACAAAATTCTTCAAAGACATTCTGAATGTTTGCATCAAGCGTGACAGTCTTGACTTTCATGACTGGGAGCTGCTGGTTGCTATTGGTTGCTGTGAACGATGACAGCTTGCCCATTACTCTGCATCATGCTTTGTGTTCAGAAGCTTTAATGATGGAGCTCGGCAGCACCAGAGAAGGAAAGGAAAGGAAGCAGTTGCTGCTCTACCGATCCTGGACACCCTGCCCCATCTGCCGAGAATCAGTGCACAGTCACAGGGAAGGTCAGTTCAGAAACTCACAAACCCTGAGTCAACATTATCCTTGAATCAAGGGTCAGCCAGTGACAAAGATGAGTGCAGGAAATGATCCCATTTGGGGAGGTGATGACCTAGTAGCATTGTTGCTGGGCTATTATTCCAGAGACCCAGGTGATGTTCTCCAGACACAGGTTCAAATCCCAACATATCAGATGGTGGCATTTGAATTCAATTTTTTAAATTAAATCTGGTATTAGGAGTCTAGTGATGACCATGAATCCATTGTTGATTGTTGAAACACGCTCATTCAGTGCATTGATGTCCTTTAGGGAAGGAAATTGCCACCTGGTCTACATGTGACTCCAGACCCACAACAATGTTCTCTGGGTAATTAGGAATGGGTAATAAATGCTGGCCTAGCCAGACATGCCCATATCCTGTGATAAATAAAAATTAAATTGATTCCATTTGATACCAAAGGCAGATAAACTTTAGTAATTCATTTAGAATTTTAGAACATGTTAGCAGCAATTATAGGCATGAACCATCATTGTCCCTGTTTGTTCAGTTTTCTGTCCCATGAACATTAAATCAAACGAATTGTTTCTTGTTGTTCTCCTGTTCCAGTTATCTATGTTGATTCCAGAAGATATTTCAATAGTTTTTAGCAACACCACTATCTGATCACCAGACCACAAAGATACAGTCACAAATTTAAATTCAAATCAAATAAAATCTCTTATTCCATAGTGAATGAGCTTTACATATTCTTCACATAATAGTTCAGTACTTCTACGTTGCAGGAAGGGGCAAGGATGGACCAATGAATAAGGAGAGTTATGGGCCAAGGGCTGGCAAATGGGACTAGATTAATTTAGGATATCTGGTCAGCATTGATGAGTTGGACCGAAAGGTCTTTTTCCATGTGGTATAAGTATAATACTGCATGGTAATACACTGAAACATTTTCTCAACAGTTATCCACAACTACAAAGGTCTGTGAAAACCAGTTTAAAAAGTCTGTTACTTTTCCCACCAGTTTCCATGGATTCAGGCTACATCAGGAACTTTGTGGAAACTTAATCTTATCCTTGATTGTTGATCCCAAGGTTTAAGGCACCAAAGAATTGAGATTATCCCATTTCTAGACGGGTCTACAGTTCAGCATGCTTGAAGAAGACTTTAGCGTGAAGGAAACATTATGCTTGGGCAACAAAAGCAATCTGAAAAAGGAAAGGAAAAAGATTTCACATTAATATTTCACTGCATGTTACAGTGTACTGTTCGAAGCTCAACGTCTTTCCAGCTTAATGCTGCTATGGAGCTGCTGAAGTCCTCTTTCTTCCTAACATCCAAAAGTGCAAGTATTCCTTATTCCTTTCTCCTTTTTTTAAATGCCTCAAACTCCTTGCATATTTTATGCAGTCACAACAGTTTTCAAAAGACCAAAGTTGCAATCACTTAATCACCATTTGTTTGACATGATCTTTTCAAATCATGTGGCATCAAGAGAGCACAAGAAATCATAACTTGACCCAAAAAGATCATCACTCATATTTCAACTCATCCAGCCACAATTTTAGTGTCTTAGCATCTCTCATTTAGTGACAACTTACATTTATATAGCACTTTTAATGTTGCAAAATGTCCCAAGGTGCTTCAAAGCAATGTTAGGAAATAAAATTTGACATAGATATATTAAGACCAATAGTGAATGGCCAAAAGAACAAGTTAAGGAATATCCTAAAGGTGGACAGAGGGGTAGATAGTTAGTGTGTTATGATATATTAGAGACCAGCACATGTTCAATCAGTGTTTGAGAACACAACTTATTTTGTGTTGTGTTCTCTGTTGACTCTTTACATACCTTATGCTCTAAGCATTTTGCCTGTGTGACAGTTTTACACGGTTCTGTGACAGTAGAGAACTAAATACTGCAGAGAAGCATATTATTCCTCTTTAAATCAGTAACAGCGAAGGATAAAGCTATCATTTATTTTGAGAATCTGTTTCTCAGTCCAGTGCAACATCAAATCAAGCCACAGCAGAGAACTGACACGTGTAAATGTATCATAAATCCAGTTAGCTTCTGTCCGTTAAACAAGGTGCAGAAACCATGGTGACACCCAACATTTACCGTACACTTTATGTTCTGCCCTTTAAGTCCATAACAATCCATCAGGTATTAATGTGATTAGCAATTCAAAAAAAACCAATAAAGCTGCTGCCTGAAAAGTCACATAAGGTAGGCATATTGTCAGCTAACCTATAAACATTACCAAATATAGATGTGTAAGTGAATATTGTTTATACTTCCCCAGTGTTCCTTCCATCAGGATTCATGTATTAGTTATGGTGTCAATTCAAAGTGTATCTAAATGTGGACATCTCAAAAGGCTATTTCTGAATTTATACTTCTTTCATACAAAAGAGTTCTAACATAAAACATTTTTGCATGTTTTACAACATCTTTGGCTAATCCTATAACTTTTGATGCAGCTCAAAAGTATTCCCAGTATTTGAAATGTTTTAGTGAACTGTTTACACATGACATTTCTATTGAAGAAATAAAAGACTAATAAAACGCAAATTCAGTGGAAATAAGCCATGGAAAAGGAAAGAAATCTATCAGGTTACCATTGCTAGAAACAGGACAACTGTTTAATGTATGTTATTCTGATAAAGACTTAGTTTGATTTATTGTTTGGATTAACTGGGTATCTGCCATGGGCATAGAAACCAATCAGGATGTTTATGAAACTCAAAGCTAAACTATTTAGAAACTTAAAACAAAAGCAAAAATGCTGGAATCGTCAAATAGGTCAGGCAGCATCTGTGGAGAGGACTGATATGCTAAGGTTTTAGGTGTGGACGTTTTGACAGAACTGGAACATTTTACAAATGAAAAGTGCATTTACAAAGGCAAAGGGAAAATAGCACACACATACGGGAGAAATTAAAAGTTCTATAAAATGGCTAAATGGAAAACAGGAATATTTAAAGTGATCATAACATTAAAAAATAGAAATCATAGTAAGAGAAATTAAAAGTACTTGTAAAACATATAAGGTTGTGAATACTGTTGTTTAGAAAAGATAGTTACAATGTTTGCATAGAACAATTGCAAAATGGGTCTTAGAGAAGAATAAAATTGGAACCAAAGATTCCCAGTCAGTTGTAGAGTGTAAAACACAGTTTCCACCCATATAGAAATATATCCCTTCTTGTTTGGAACACAATAAAACGTTTAACACACAAGACTTTCAGTTATTGAGACAAAGGTATTGTTTCCACATCCCAGATGATACAATGGGTGTGATCAAGGTAAAGCTGGCAGCAAACCACCAGAGGTTTATATGAATCAACAAAGGGGTCGAGGTTGCTCTAACAAAACTATAATTACCATAATGGGAGCAGCTCACCATCATGTCTCACTGATTACTTTCTTTTTGTTTAAGATGAGGAGAAACTTAATTATTATAGCTGCACCCCTTGGGAGAAAGGACCAGTGCGTTTGTGCACCAAGCCTGCTCAAGTTGCCTGAGAATCCCAGATGAGTCTGCAAGCAAAAATATCAACCCTGACTTTGTTAGAAGGCAAAGCAGGGCGTGTACTGGACCTGATATGGGCACACCCATGCTCATAACCTGACAGCAGGCAGAATGTGCCATGATTTAGAATATGCAGAGGGGGATAGATTTATTTGTAGCACACTTGGAGGGCTGGAAGTTCAAAGTTCAGCCAAGTACTGCCTTTAATAGTGCTGTTTAATAGGGCTTCCAGTTAAAAGGATAGTCATGAAGATAGATTGATTTATTGTCATTGTACCAAAGTACAGTGAAAAACTTTGTTTACGAGCAGTACAAGCAAATAAGTAAGGATGTACAGAATAAAAGATGTACAGATAACATTGCACAGGGCGTACAAGAGAGATCAGTGTTAACAAGGTGAGAGTTATTTGAGGCTAGTGTTCATTGAATAGCCTAATGGCAGCCAGGAGTAAGCTGTCCCTGAACTGCTGGCGCATGTGTTCAGGCCTCTGTATCTTCTGCCTGAAGGAAAAGGTTGTGAGAGATCGTTACCGGGGTGCAAAGGGTCTTTGATAATGTTGGCAGCTTAATGCTGAAGGTCCTGCCTCATGATGCTGAAGGAAATGGATCAAAAGGGAAGATGACCTTGTTTGTTGTTTGGAGACAATTCCTTCAGCAACACAGAAAGGCAAACTGAATGGGCAGAATTCACTATTTAAGCTACTTTTGTATCTGTCTTTCAAATGACAGAAAATTGCAGGTGCCAGGAGTGTCCGTACATTTTGCTTTCAGTTTTGTTAAGCATGGAAAAACCCTCAGGTAGGAAACCACACACTGGGAAACGCAGAGTATAAGCAGAACCTGATGAAGCATCACTGGTCTGGATAGTAATTCTCCTTCTTCCCACAGTTGTTGCCTGTCCTGCTGATTGTTTCAAGAATGTTCTGTTTTTATTTAAAAATTAGAACTGTTGAATTCAACAATGTTTTGCACTGTTAAAATAACTCTGAATAATGGGCCTTACCAAATCCCACACTGCTCCCATTTCTACCTTAAAGAAATGCAATAACAGATGTTGGTCTTTCGACACTAGAATGGGGGGACTGCATCAAGTATTCTGTTGATATCGTTATTTTTAAATACTGCCTAGTTCCCTTTGAAGAATGTTAATGTAACAAAATCAATCCAATACAATATATATAAAACCATGTGCTAGTTTGATTCAGTTGACAGTATTCTCATTTGTGAGTTACGAGATTGTGTATTAGAATCTCATACAAGGACATGAGTCAAAGCAGAAGGGGAGAGAAAGCACTTGCGCACAGGGAAAGACATAACATTTCCTGTAAAATGCTTAACTAGAGAACAGGGAGTGTTTGAATGTTCTAAAATTGCAATATAAGACAATAGAAGACATACTGAGAGAAATGAAGATATGAATAGAAACTGCAATTGCGAATACAACTGTTGAGGTAGTTTGAAATAGGAAGGTCAAAGATTAAAGTACAGAGAAACAGTTCTTGGAGAGGAACCAAAGCAGACTGGCAGCAAGACTGAAAACAAAAACAAAAACTGCTGGAAATCACAGCAGGTCAGGCAGCATCCATGGAGAGAGAGTAAGCTAACATTTCAAGTCTAGATGACTTCATCAGAGCGGCAGCCCTTTCAACATTTCGCTCTAAATGCATGCCTAAGGCATCCTTGCTTTGGCATACAGTAGGACTCCAGTATCAGAGTATTCAGCACTAATTAGTGGCAAAATATTGTGCTGTGAGAGCTATAGCTATAGCACTTCAGTTAAATATTTACAAAGTGTTATCTTCCTGCTTGTTCAGGAAGAAGTTGAAGACCATGACACCATTTAAATCCAATTTTTTCATCATTCTCTTTGGCAGTTGTCTGTACTTCAAAAAATAATTGACTAACTAATCTCATGTTCATGAAATATTGCAGGTGCAGAACAATTCCTCTATATTCTTGCAGTGTAATTCTTGCCACATTTCAAAGTGGGTATTCCTTAAGATATATAAATATAAAGGGTGCTTTACAAATTGAAATAGTAGGCGGTAGGCAGTGTAGTCATGATCGTTTTAATGATGTGTATGGTGAATGTGTGAAATACTCTCATATACAGTAATTGTAATTATTGGTACAGTGCATTACTTGGAGGTGGATAGATTATATGATGATGAGATATTGGGGTTTTCATTTTCATCATGAATAGTGAAAATACTGGGAGCAAACTGAGGTCTTCAATCATGCACCATTAAGGTTTGACTTAAGTCTGATTTTCTGTATCGCGTAATGTCACTAATGTAGTTGGTTCTGAATAGTTCCATTCTCGTTGCACCATTTAAACTAATGGGGTCAGAATTGAGTTATAGCCAATGTGGGTAAGCAAACACGTTCTACAAATAACAGTCGAAATTCTTCTATTGCATTAAAGCCAATCCAAGTTGCAGAACCATGCATGATAGCAGAACTGACTGGACATGAATTAGCTCCTCTGAAATTTGGGATCCCAGGATATATTTTATCTTTTCCATTCTGCAGATAGTAAGACAATGTGAGTGTAGATGTCTAAGATCCATTTGAAGAGGTGATTATATTAGGTGCTTTTGGAGGCAAAGGGAAAATCACCTTAGCCATTTTGCAGTTAAGTTCGAGGGTGAACAGGGTGGATAAGACTCATAAACTGCCATCGGGCCAGGATTCTGGTGTGACTGCTCCTTCCTGCAGCTTCCTCTAGAGCAGGAAGGAAGCACAGGATTCCTTTGCATTCAATTGTGCTGTAATTAAGACATTGTTGAGAAA
The DNA here is from genome assembly GCF_020745735.1 of Hemiscyllium ocellatum. NCBI lineage: Eukaryota > Metazoa > Chordata > Chondrichthyes > Orectolobiformes > Hemiscylliidae > Hemiscyllium > Hemiscyllium ocellatum. The sequence goes on along the minus strand of NC_083403.1, from coordinate 139,905,704 downwards.
CTAATTATGAGATGCTGTCACCTTGAACCCTGGATTTCCCAGGCATGAAATCTTTTTTCTAACCTATCAACAACTCACTGGGGTCATGAAGATGACAGTGAAAAGAGCTTCTTCAGTGAGACTGAGAAATTGAGAAGATAGAAGTCAGTTTTAGCCATGATTATTGAGATAGAACTGTCGAAAACACTGCTTACCTTCAAAGAGAACCTTAACAGCCTGAGAGGTGGTTGCCAACTTATTGGAAGGTGTTTCATCTGTCTAGCCTCCATCAGAGCGTGGAAACATCTTGTGCAACCTCACCTTCCTGCAAAGTGACCAAAGCCATGTCTCACTGTTCCATCAGAACAGCAACAACATCAAAACTGTCTTTAGCTGCATGTTCCTGCCAGATAGACATTGAAATGGAACTGCAGACAGGCAAGATTTCCAACACAGGGTCTGCATGCAGAGGAAATCTTTACCAACATGTCTGTGCATCAATAGCTTAGGAGTCATGGACTGTCTCTGAGCACCAGTGACTCAGGACTCATTGGCTGTCTCTGAGCATCAGTAGCTCAAGAGTTGTGGGCTGTCTATAGAGATTTCTGCTGAGATCTGGGAGATGACCTCCTTTCCAAAACAGCAGATGGGGAATGCATTTCCAGTTTCCAATTAGCAGCCTTTGGACCTGGCCCTGGTCTCTCAGCAGGTTGTATGTTCCCTTCTCCTGCAGATAGAATAAACAAAGAGTTGTGAGTGTTCAGTCAAACTAACATGGAGAAGACAAAGACATGGAGGATGGCTGTGAGGTGACATGGCCATAGCTGAGGGTGAGCATGTGTGGTTGGGTCTTTGGATACAGGGGTGAGGTCTAGGACAGAGTGGAGTGAATAGGTCTCCAGAGTGTATGAACCTGAGGGGTGTTATGTGGGGAATTTCTGGACAGGTCAGATTGTTGGGCCTTTCTGTTATGCACCAATCCTGCCCTCCCTACAATTTCCTACATCCTCAGCACACTACAATGTGGCCACATTGGAGGGACTACAGTCCTGCAGCTGATTTCCTCGACTTCCGCCCAGCATGATTCATCTTTCATCTTCAGGCAGAAGTTCCCTTGGATTCAGCAGAAGGGAACCCCCAGGGCCTTGCAGCATGCCAAGGGGTAGGGAGAAGTGGGAGAGCTGCCTTCTCAGATCCCCTCTTCACGTTGGGCCGTGTTGACTCTGATGTTGCCATGTTGCTTTTCATTAGACAGAATTCTTTTGACAGATGCACGATGCAGGATCCCATCTGCCCTCTCTGAGCGATTAGAGAGACTGACAGCAGGACACCAATTCCTTCAGTAGAAAGCAATGACTGGGAACAGTGTGCAGACAGGCTTCATTAACCAGGGACAGAGGCGGTTAAGATTATCCCTGAAGAGCCAGCCCACCACAAATCACCAAGTACACCAGGGTATTGTCGTCACGGGAAGCTTAATATTAAACCTGACAGTGTTTATTGGCAATGTGCCATTCCTAGCCTGAAATGTGAGGAGCCCATAGTCTGGATTTTACAGGTGCACAGCACCCCGTTCCACAGCAAAAATTGGGGATGGTGGTCCTCAGCAGGGAAGAGACCAACTTTTCATGTTTGAACATGAGATCTCCACCCCTTTTTCTGGAGTTGGCCCTCAGGCTGTCCAATAGCAGCTGAGTACTGCCAGAGTAGCTATAGTAGCAGCTAACAGGATATCCATATCTGCAACTAAATTGAGTCCCCAGTGCTGGCAAGCCCAGGCAGGTCAGAGGCCACATTGACAGAGCGAGGGGGTTCAGGGACAGGATCAATAGACTAGGGGATGGGTTGACCTTTCAAGGGGACGCTAAAGCTGCTCAGCTACTTCCATTGGAGTAGGTCTCCTGTGGACCAGGTAGAATATCAGCAAGGACAATAAGGTCCACATTAACTGGTCACCTAAGGGTCTCAATAATTCAATATTGGGCTCAATAACCTCAATAAGGGCTGCCTCTAGCTCTCTCCACCTCCCTGAAAATTTCAGACAGCTTAAGGGCTGGGTTAGTAGGTGACAGGGAGACCATCTACTCGCTCCCTGGCTTCAAACCCAAATCAGAGCAGCATCAACTCCAGCTCCACAAACTGTATGGAAAAGCTGCAAACATGATTGTAACCTTTTGTAAGCTACTGCACATGTGCAAAATGGATTTATGGGCATTTGCTCCATCAATGCTGAATCCATTCTGCCTTATAAATTCATTCCAGTGAAACCAGCTTATATTACAGAATCACTTTTTATGGGAAATACTGCAATATAAATGGGACATGAGTGAAATTGTTAATTTAAGACCAACTGGTGCTGAATTAATGTCAATTTTATGTCAACTTCAACTTGATTGAGGCTCTTCAAACTCATTTCACTTACATCCATTAGCCTGAAATGAATTTAAAGATTTTCATTGTGGTGAAGGGCAGTGTTTTAATGTAGTCAAATTCCAATTAATCTTGTACCTGCAATTAAGTTTACCTGCTGAATTCTTCTATTACCAAAATATCCAAATGCCTTCAAGATTAATTTTAAGATTTTTAGATCACCCAACATCTTAAACAACAGTTTCAGGGAAACATATTTGCTTTCGGATTTTCTTCACGATTTTCTGGAAATTCTCATTAATTTACAGGAAGCTTCTTTCTGTTCTAACCAGTGTGAGGAAGTATAAAACAGTGGTACAGCAAATTATAGTATACTGACACTCTTAGTTTGTACATAGACGTCAATTTCAAACTGGAGTGACATTTCCCTCCAGTACTCGTTCCTTCTCTATTCGAATCTTATTCGGTCAGTGTATGGAAGAATCCCAAAAGTTAGCTGTGAAAGTTGAACAGCTCTTAAATTAATGGCAACTTTTTAGACCATGAAGTAAATTCAAAATTGAGAGGTCTGCTTTAAATTATCACCCAGGTTTATTGTTTTGAAATTAGGAATGTAAAGCAATTAAGACTGGATTCTAAACTCATTCATTTGCACATTTTTCATTTGTAGCATATATTGGCTTAAGTTAATTAAAGATTTTAAAATGTTAAATATTTTGTTTTATCCTTCTCTATTTATTAAAAGGAGGAACTTGCATTTTCACAAAGCTTTATTATTTGCTAAAAGCATCCTAAAATGTTTCATGATCAATCAATTATATTTTGTGAATTGTACTATTGCATCTGTGAAGTGCCTTGGACATTTTATTACATTTAAGGTATTATACAAATGTAAGATTTTATCTTGGCAGACAAAATGTATACATTCAGGTTGCGCAAGAAACAAGTAGGTGAATGAATGTCTTTTCTTTATGAAGTTGGCTGAGGAGATCTTGGAGAGTCCTGCTGGAGGACATCTTGGCACACTTTGGACAATACCATGGATCATTTATTTACATGGTCCATTGCATCTGGTAGATGAAGTCTCAGCTCAACAACATTCAAAAGATGGTGTGCTATATGTTGGTTAATCCAAGGTTAATTGGCTTAACAATATGGCAGATCTGGGCTGAATTTGTAAAATTGAGAATGGCACTGTATGTTACAAAAAGGATCCAGTATATGTTTGATTTGTTTTCCAGCGAATTAGGGGATAGGACATATTCATTGATTCTGAGCTGAAAATGTGATCCACTGTCTGAAGGGAGGTGGGGAGGTAGTGGTAATGTCACTGAGCTAGTGATCCAAAACCCCAGACAAATGTTCTGGAAATGTGGGTTCAAATTCTACCACCGCAGATGGTGCAATTTGAATTCAATTAAAACCTGGAATTAAAAGTCACCTAATGTTGACCACAGAACAATTCTTAATGACCATTTTAAAAAGAAAATCTGGTTCACAAACAAGACGATCTGTTGTCTTTCCCTGGTTTGGTCAACTTGTGATTCCAGACCCACAGCAATGTGGTTGACTCTATCACCCTCTGGGTAATTAGGGATGGACAATAAAGCTGCTCTATCCAGAGATACCCACATCCCATGAATGAATGGATTGAATATAATGTCAATTCTTGAACCTTCATTTATTCAATCTTAGTTACAATCGAGCTTTGGACCGAGAGGGAGGTCTCTGATAGAATAGAATACTCAGATGATCACCAGGTCAAACAAACTTTGCTGACTCAGCATTTTCTGGTGTTTTATGTTGTCTCTTAACTGTTACAGGTATCACAGCAGCATTTCTAAGCAAGTCTCATCTGTCAGAGAGTACTAAAAATCTTTTGCCCGAAACGTCGATTTTCCTGCTTCTCAGATGCTGCCAGAACTGCTGTGCTTTTCCAGCACCACTCTAATCCAGAATCTGGTTTTCAGTATCTAAAAATTTTTACCTAAAAATCTAGAAGTAAAGCTACAGTAATATAACTTCCACTACTTGCCTTTCTTTTCTGATCAACTTGTATATTCCATAGAATACACGTAAATGTATTTCACAGTATGTTTATATAATAAAAGAACTCTCTATAACAATTCTGTAACAACCAAAACAAAATGCTCACAATATACTGGCTCAAAGGTAGAAGACAGAGGGTGGTGGTGGAGGGTTGTTTTTCAGACTGGAGGCCTGTGACCAGTGGAGTGCCACAAGGATCGGTGTTGGTTCCTCTGCTTTTTGTCATTTACATAAATGAATTGGATATGAACGTAGGAGGTACAGTTAGTAAGTTTGCAGATGACACCAAAATTGGAGTTGTAATGGACAGCGAAGAGGGTTTCCTCAGATTACAACAGGGTCTTGACCAGATGGGCCAATCGACTGAAAAGTGGCAGTTGGAGTTTAATTCAGATAAATGCGAGATGCTGCATTTTTGGAAAGCAAACCATAGCAGGACTTATACACTTAATGGTAAGGTCCTAGGGAGTGTTGCTGAACAAAGAAACTTTGGAGTGCAGGTTCATAGCTCCTTGAAAGTGGAGTCGCAGGTAGATAGGATAGTGAAGAAGGTGTTTGATATACTTTCCTTTATTGGTCAGAGTATTGAGTACAGGAATTGGGAGGCCACTTTGCGGCTGTACAGGACATTGGTTAGGCCGCAGTTGGAATATTGCGTGCAATTCTGGTCTCCTTCCTATCGGAAAGATGTTGTGAAACTTGAAAGAGTTTTGAAAAGATTTACAAGGATGTTGCCAGTGTTGGAAGATTTGAGCTATAGGGAGAGATTGAACAGGCTGGAGCTGTTTTCCCTGGAGCGTTGGAGGCTGAGGGGTGTCCTTATAGAGGTTTACAAGATTTTGCGGGGCATGGAAAGGGTAAGTAGGCAAAATCTTTTCCCTGGGGTGGGGGAGTCCAGAAGTAGAGTGCATAGGTTTAGGATGAGAGGCGAAAGATATAAAAGAGACATGTGGGGCAACATTTTCATGCAGAGGGTGGTACGTGTAAGGAATGAGCTGCCAGAGGAAGTGGTGGAGGTTGGTACAATTGCAACATTTAAGAGGCATTTGGATGGGTATATGAATAGGAAGGGTTTGGAGGGATATGGGCCGGGTGCAGGCAAGTGGGACTAGATTGGGTTGGGATATCTGGTCAGAATGGACAGGTTGGACCGAAGGTTCTGCTTCCGTACTGTACATCTCTATGACTCTATATGCAGGCAACACTTGTACTCTCCATTTTGTCACACCATTTTTACCACGAAATGCACAAGAGAGTCAACATACAGAAGTAAAATGTTACCTAAGTATAAGAATTGAGATCACATGTTCAATATTACTGACTATTAAATCTTTTTTCATTCATCAATCTTAAATGGAATTAACTGTGTGTGGATTCCCAAGTAGCTACAAATACTTCCAAATACATTATACAAAACTGACTAAATAATACATTAACTACTTTCAGGATAGTTTCCTAAATAATTGAACAGCATTAAAGGGAAAGTAAACACTATGAACTTTTACTGCTGCACAAAAAAAATCAATGTGTGTGTTTTTTTATAAAAAAGTATAATGTCTGAGGTATGATCTTTGCTGCCATTTGGCTGTTGGGCTATTTTAACAGCTGGCAAGAGGATAGAAAATATCTTCAAGGTTTACAAAATTGTATCTTCTACTTAAACCTCAGTAAAGAGTTGTGAAAATCAACTATATTTTTATTTTATATAAATAAATTTGGTTCATAACTCAACCTAAATGATAGATACCTGCAAAAGTTATATTTCAGATTTTCCCTAATATGCCTACTTTATTAGTAGTTAATTTTGGGAATAAGATGATAAACATATGACTGTTTTTGATTTATATCACACAGAAGGGGAAAACAGAAAAGGCTTGTGAATAAAATAAAGTCAGATGAAAGGCTGCAATGTGAGAAAAAACAGATTCACTTCCATGACAGTGCTGAAAAGAGTTGTGTTACACAGTCTCTACAGAAACAGAGTGCAGGTTATAAGTACCACAATACAGCAAGGGGCACTGCTGCAATTATCAAATCCAGAGCACCTGAGAATTCAGATTTGATTTACAATGCTATTCATTGGCAGATTCAAGGCGAGTCTGTGATTTTGAGGTATTACCGTATTCTCTCTGTACATTCTCTCTGTGTTTGCGTGGGTTTCCTCTGGGTGCTCCAGTTTCCTCCCACAATCCAAAGATGTGCAGATTATGTGGATTGCCCATGCTAAATTTCCCATAGTGTTAGGTGCATTAGTCAGGGGAAATGTAGAGAAATAAAGGAATGGGTCAGGGTGGGTTACTCTTCAGAGGGTTGGTGAGGACTTCTTGGGCCGAAGGGGCTGTTTCCACACTGTAGGAATTTTAAGTTATTATTAGTGCTATAAAGCTTTCTTTGCAGATGATTTGTAGATCTACATTATCCATTGCCATCTTTAAACTGAGGGAGTGATAATTTCTGGAAAGATAAGCAATGTTAGTTGGAAACAATTTACTCTGAACTTCTCATGTTGAAGATGATGCCTGTGATAGTCTGAGGTATTGGACGAATGTATAATTATCTAGCTACTCTTTATTAAACAGTCAGGTAAACATTGGGTTAGTGGTATGGTGAATCAAAAATGAAGCAATTGTTTCATATCAATATATTCCAGATATAAATTTGATTTCTTGCATTATAAAGCTCTAGATTGTATTCAAAACAACGAATATTGGAGATCACAGTGGGTCTGACAGCATCCATGAGCAAACTAATGTTTCAAGTCCAGATGACTCTTCATCTGATGAGGAATCATCTAGATGTGAAAAATTAGCTTGCTCTCACTCCATGGCTGCTGTCTGACCCACTGTGACCTCCAGCAGTTGTTGCTATGAGTTCAGATTCCAGCATCTGCAGTAATTTGTTCTTACATTTCTAGATTGTACTCAGTTGTTTGAGAGAGTTCCTGAGAGTATTCTGCAGTCATATGTTAGTGCCAATTTGTTGTAACTATCTTCCTTATGATTAATACTTTCCATGAATAATAATTTAACGTCATGACGTAGTTACGAGTGTAAAGTAAGCAGATTCTGCAGTAAATGGATGTGGAGATAGAAGTATTGACACTGTGATTATATCACTGGGCTGAATGGCCTTCCCCCACACTGTAGGAATTCTATGACTCATTGTGTTAGTCTCATGGTCAGTGTAACTTTAAGGAACACACTCATACTATCATCACTAACATAGCATATCATTTAAAGTTAAAAATGTCTCAGCCACCACCTTACTTGGCATCACTTGGAATATGATATACTGTAATAAGCATGCTGCTCTGTGTAATCCAAATAGCTTAGTACAAGTCAAGTTGTGTATGTGTCTGTAAATGTAATGCTTGTATATGATAGCTCGCATGAATAAATGTCTGTTGGATTCTTTAAAACCACAATATTTCATTCCTTATATTGTAAGGATAACGTAAGCATTTCTGAATCAGGTAAAATGACCTGTTGAGGGTAAATTCAGATCATCATTCAGAACTCAATTTCTGAGGTGACAAAGGAGTGGGTATCTTCCCAGTGCCAACCTTCTGATTAATTATCCTTCTCACCATCTTGCCTGCTGCCTCTTGGGAGAGGTGACTTCTGCCATATACGTCACTGTTGTAGGGTATTTAAATGTGAGAGATATGTGTGTCTAAGTTGCATAAATATCTGCTGCACAATGAGTTTCTCCAGTCTCAAACACTGAATCCACATGTCAACCAGTTTGTATGTATTAGAGATTATGGTGTGATATACACAAAGTGCATAGTACCAAAAGCAACAATTTGTCATTTTTCCTGTTACTGCACTGAATGTACAAATCATGTCTGATTTGATAACAAGGGGATAGCTGCTGTTCTGACATGATTGAGTAATCTACACTTGCCAAACATTTGCCAAACCTATAGTATTGTTTATTTTTGAAATACAATATAAAGGCACAGTTTAAATAACATTCAATAATACAATGACTTACCAAGCTGCTCATTTCCTTTACTTTGAGGGGAAAAGCAACAGGGACTGCATCTGTGCCACCTCCCTCTGTGGTGAAGAGAACAGCAGCAGCTTCATTCCAGGAGCATTGGATTGTTTCAACTTTTAAATTGGTTTTCATTGGCTAATACACAGCTTTTTGGCTGCATCCAATGCATTGTCTTCTTTAGATAGAATGAAGTCGCACATCAATGAGGTTGCAGGTATGATGAAGATTCAAGTGTTTGAATAAGAAAGGAAAACATATTTGTACTATTTTCAATCTGTATATAGATGTTAGCTCAAATTAGAAATCACCCACACATTGTGCATGACAAACAATATGTAGTCGTCTTTTATTGTCTGGAATATTGGAAAAATTCAATTGATAAAATTACTGAACAGTTTGAACTTTTTAACAACATCATTAGAAGGCTGTGGTTAGATTTCCTCTGGCTGTTTTCATCATGCATTACAGCAATCCTTCTTCGCAAATCTTGGAATGAAGTATCTTGCACTATGTACACTTTCAGGCCATCCCAATGCAATTTACAACCAAAGAGGAACTTTCAATGTGTAGCCAGTGCTACAAAATTACTGACATAGGGGAATCTGTGAGCCATACATGTTGGTGTTCTATCTAATTCTAGACTCCCTGTTACTTCTCGTTTCATGATTGGATTGTATATTTTGGAGTTGCATGATGGAGATAGAGCAGAAATTAATCTTCCTGATCACTCCTCCCCTACCAGCAGAGACAGGGCCAATTAGAATCAAAAAGGGGACTCCACGTCCAATCAGAACTCAAGGTTGGGATGTCATGTAGTCACAGAGTGTGGTGCCGATCAGGCAGCATCTAAGCAGGAAAATCGACATTTTTAGCATTAGCTTTTCATCAGGAAAGCTTGTCCTCGAAACATCAACTCTCCCGGTCCTCAGATGCTGCCTGACCTGCTGTGCTTTTCCAGCACTACACTCTTTGACTCTGATCTCCAGCATCTGCAGTGCTCACTTTCACCTGGTATGTCATGTCGCAAAGGGTATTTCTATGTGCAGACAGTCGATCACAGGCATAAGTTTAAAGGCCCCTGCTATCAGGGATCTGTTTTGTGTGGGACATTCTTAATTTGTGATTTGAGAAAATGCCTCTTTTCTTTTATTGATGCCAAAAATCACATGACACCAGGGTATAGTCCAACAAGTTTATTTGAAATCACAAGCTTTTGGAGCAGTGCTCCTTCGTGACCTGACAAAGGAGCAACTCTGCTGCAAATGTGTTGCTGGTCAAAGCACAGCAGGTTAGGCAGCATCTCAGGAATAGAGAATTCGACGTTTCGAGCATAAGCCCTTCATCAGGAATAAGAGAGAGAGAGCCAAGCCGGCTGAGATAAAAGGTAGGGAGGAGGGACTAGGGGGAGGGGCGATGGAGGTGGGATAGGTGGAAGGAGGTCAAGGTGAGGGTGATAGGCCGGAGTGGGGTGGGGGCGGAGAGGTCAGGAAGAGGATTGCAGGTTAGGAGGGCGGTGCTGAGTTGAGGGAACCGACTGAGACAAGGTGGGGGGAGGGGAAATGAGGAAGCTGGAGAAATCTGAATTCGTTGGCTTCGTCTCCGCCGCATCTGCTCCCAGGAGGACCAATTCCAACACCGCACAACCCAGATGGCCTCCTTCTTCAAGGACCGCAGATTCCCCCCAGACGTGATCGACGATGCCCTCCACCGCATCTCCTCCACTTCCCGCTCCTCCGCCCTTGAGCCCCGCTCCTCCAACCGCCACCAAGACAGAACCCCACTGGTTCTCACCTACCACCCCACCAACCTGCGCATACAACGTATTATCCGCCGCCATTTCCGCCACCTCCAAACGGACCCCACCACCAAGGATATATTTCCCTCCCCTCCCCTATCAGCGTTCCGCAAGGACCACTCCCTTCGTGACTCCCTTGTCAGATCCACACCCCCCACCAACCCAACCTCCACCCCCGGCACCTTCCCCTGCAACCGCAGGAAATGTAAAACTTGCGCCCACACCTCCACACTCACTTCCCTCCAAGGCCCCAAGGGATCCTTCCATATCCGCCACAAGTTCACCTGTACCTCCACACACATCATCTATTGCATCCGCTGCACCCGATGTGGCCTCCTCTATATTGGTGAGACAGGCCGCTTACTTGCGGAACGCTTCAGAGAACACCTCTGGGCCGCCCGAACCAACCAACCCAATCACCCCGTGGCTCAACACTTTAACTCCCCCTCCCACTCCACCGAGGACATGCAGGTCCTTGGACTCCTCCACCGGCAGAACACAACTACACGACGGCTGGAGGAGGAGCGCCTCATCTTCCGCCTGGGAACCCTCCAACCACCAGGTATGAATTCAGATTTCTCCAGCTTCCTCATTTCCCCTCCCCCCACCTTGTCTCAGTCGGTTCCCTCAACTCAGCACCGCCCTCCTAACCTGCAATCCTCTTCCTGACCTCTCCGCCCCCACCCCACTCCGGCCTATCACCCTCACCTTGACCTCCTTCCACCTATCCCACCTCCATCGCCCCTCCCCCTAGTCCCTCCTCCCTACCTTTTATCTCAGCCGGCTTGGCTCTCTCTCTCTTATTCCTGATGAAGGGCTTATGCTCGAAACGTCGAATTCTCTATTCCTGAGATGCTGCCTAACCTGCTGTGCTTTGACCAGCAACACATTTGCAGCTGTGATCTCCAGCATCTGCAGACCTCATTTTTTACTCAAAGGAGCAACTCTGCTCAGGAGTACCATGACGGCTCAGTGGTTAGCACTACTGCTTCACAACTGCAGGGACTTGGGTTTGATTCCAACTTTTTGTGACTGTGTGGAGTTTGTACATTCTCCCTGTGTCTGCATGGGGTGCAGGTTAGATGGATTGGCCATACTAATTTGCTCATTGTGTGTAGGCTAGGTGAATGAGCCATGGGGATGCAGGTTCACAGGGATGGGTGGAATGCTCTTTGGAGGGTTGGTGTGGAATTGGTGGACTGAATGGCTTGCTTCCACACTGGAAGAATTCTATGATGATTAATGACATTCCAGCAGTCAATGCTTTTTCCATATGCTATTCATGAACTTTGGTGATTGAGACAAATGATAAACTTTTGAATGATGACAAAAATATTAAAAAATCAATAACTATCAGGATTAGTTAGCCTGAGTGTATTGGGGGAGGTAGAAATTATTGGATATTGAGCTGTCGTTACAGGTTGGGAATTTACTTAAACAAAAACATAAATTGCTGGAGAAACTCAGCAGATCTGGCAGCATATGTAGAGAGAAAGCAGACTCAACATTTCGAGTCCAGAGATGTTTCTTTGGAACTGACTCAAACCATTAATACTGTTCTCTTGATATTCACTGCCAGATCTGTTGAGTTTCTCCAGCAATTTCTCCTTTTGTTTCAGATGTTCAGCATCTTCACTTCCTTGTTTTGTATTATGGCAATTTACTGATAAAGGTTCCCAGATTCCAAAACCTCACATTTAATTTTCTAATTTTTGTGTTTAAACCCTTCAGGGAAGCTCGACTCCTGAACTTTAAGAAAGCTAACTTTGAGAGAATGGGACGTGCATTGACTAGGATAACCTGGCCAAGAATACTTAAGGGGTTGACAGTAGTTAGGCAATGCAGGCATTTAAAGAACATATGGATGGACTTCAGCAATTGTACATCACTGTCTATTGTACCAGTAAAACAGGGAAGGTGGCTGAACCATGGCTAACATGGGAAATCAGAAACAGTGTTAAAGCCAAAGAGAAGGTATATAAATCAGCCAGGGAAAGCAGCAAACCCAAGGACTGGGAGAAATTTAAAGTTCAGCAGAGGAGGACGAAGAGTTTAATTTGGAAAGGGAAAATAGAAGCTTGCGAAAAACATAAAAACTAACTGCAAAAGCTTCTACAGATATGTGAAGAGAAAAAGACTGGTGAAGACAAATGTAGGTCCCTTGCAGTTAGAATCAGGTGAATTCATAATGCACAACAAAGAGAGGGCACACCATTTGAACAAATACTTTGGATCTGTCTTCACGAAGGAAGACTCAAATAATCTTCAGGAAATGCTATGGGACAGAGGGTCAAGCATGAGGGAGGAACTGAAGGAAATCCTTATTAGTGAGGAAATGGTACTGGGGAAACTGATGGGACTAAAACCCGAAAAGTCCCCAGGGCCTGACGCTCAACATCCCAGAGTACTTAAGGAAGTGGCCCTAGAAATAGTGGATGCAATGGTGATCATTTTCCAGTATTCTGTAGACTCTTGAAGAGTTCTAATGGACTGGATGGTATCTAATGTCACCCCATTCTTTATAAAATGAGGGAGAGATAAAATGGGGATGATAGGCCGATTAGCCTGACACTGACTCCAGCATTTTCCCCACAACCAATCACTAAGGATGTAATAACTAAACATTTGGAAAGCAGTGACAGAATCGGTCCTCATCAGCATGGATTCATTAAAGGGAAATCATTCTTGACAGATCTTCCGGAAATTTTTTTGAGCATGTGACCAGTAGACGATGGTGAATCGGTTGGTGTTATGTATTTGCGTTTGACAAGGTTCCACTCACAAGATTAGTCAGGAAAATTAAACCTCATGATATTGGAAGTAATGTGTTGACATGGATACAGAACTGGTTGGCAGACAGGAAGCAAAGAGTTGGAATAAATGGGCCCTTTTCAGAGTGGCAGGCAGTGACAAGTGGGGTATCGCAGGGTTCAGTGCTGGGACCTCAGCTGTTCACGATATACATTAATGATTTGGACAAGGGATTTGAATGCCATATCTCCAAATATGCACATGGCACTAAGCTGGGTGGCAGTGTGTGATATGAGGAGGATATTCAGAGGCTGCAGGGTGACTTGAACAGACTGGCTAAATGCAATATAATGTCGATAAATGTGAGGTTATCCACTTTGGTCACAAAAACAGGAAGGCAGATTGTTATCTGGACGTTTGCAGTTTAGGAAAAGATAAGGTGCAACAAGACCTGGGTGTCATGGTGGAACAGTCGCTGTAGGTTAGCATGCAGGTGCAGCAGGAGCTGAGGAAAGCTAATGGCATGCTGGCCTTCATAGCGAGAGGACTGGAATATCGGAGTAAGGATGTCTTGCTACAGTTATACAGGGCCTTGGTGAGTATTGTGTGCAGTTTTGGTCTCCTAGTCTGAGGAATGACATTCTTGTTATTGAGAGAGTCCAGCGAAGGTTCACCAGACTGATTCCCAGGATGGCAGGACTGACATATGAGGAAAGACTGGATCAACTGGGCTTGCATTCACTGGAATTTAGAAAATTGAGGGGACAATCTCATAGAAACTGGACAGGCTAGATGTGGGAAGAATGTTCCCGATGTTGGGGAAATCCAGAACAAGGGGCCACAGTCTAAGAATAAGGGGTAAGCCATTCAGGTCTGAGATGAGGAAGAATGTCTTCAGAGTTGTGAACCTGCAGAATTCTCTCCCATTAGAAGCTATCTTTGAGCCAGTTCATTAGATATATTCATGAGGGAGCGGCTAAAGTGATCAAGGGTACTGAGATTACATGGTCAGCCATGATCGTATTGAATGGTGGGGCAGGGTCGAAGGGCCGAATGGCCTACTCCTGTACCTATTTTCTGTTTCTCAGGAACTGTAATACCTCCTGCCCACTTGAGACTTTCCAGCTTTCCGAGTTTAGTCTTTGATGCTTCCCTCCTCACTTCAGTGTGGTGACACATTCAACTATCTAAGTCCCAAACTCTGCAACACCCTCCTAAACTTCTCCGTCTCCTCTCTTTCTTTAAGACCATTCTTAACACCTTCAAGTTTGACAATTTACTTTGTCGCCTCCTACTGTTTTCTTTTGACTCTTATCGTGCTTCTCTGGATATTTTCTGGATATTAAAGACAGGAATAAATGCAGGTTGTTGTTGGAAATAATTGCTGCTGATATTAAGGGGGGGAATACTTAATGTATTCATACACCAATTTTTAATTTAAAAAAAAAGATTCTATTCTGAATTAATGTCTCAGTTAAACTGTAGATAGATGAGTAGAATAGAAATGAATTAAATGTTTAACTATTGATTGTGGCACTTAAAATGCCATCATCTCATACCCATAGATTTTGTTTTTCCACTGAGCTAAAGGCGAAAGTGCTGGAGAACTGCAATTTCAAACTTAATAATCTCATCTCAGAGCTTAGACATGTATAAATTACACAGCAATTTCTAACCATTATCCAATTGTGAAGATAAAATCACTCCCATGAGTCATTTCTGACCATAATAGGGTCACAGGAACTTAAGTGAAATCAAGGATGAGAAGAAAAAAGGCCATTTGATCCACACAATTGCAACGTTAATTAAATCCCAGTAAGTATACCATAGAGTAAAGTTGATGACACCTCATAGTTACTATTTGGTGATATCTTCGCTGAAAGATTAACAATTAAATAGTCACTAAAGTATCATCTAAGAAACAGCTATAATTGAGATGCAATGGAAGGTCCTCATAATGCAGTCAAATACACCACAAATTTGCAAAGGGAACTCCTGGCTCCTAAAGAGATAGCAATAAATCTGTATTTAAGTTTTTACATGACCAGTTAGAAATAAGAGAAACTGGGTGCTTTACAATCCACACAGTCCAGCTATAATGCAAATTCACATTCTAGATATCAAAAATGTGAGTCTGCATTATAGATGCACTGTATTAATAGTAAAGCACCCATTTTCTCTTATTTCTAACTGGCAATATAAAGACTTAAATACAGAGTTCCACTGTGCAACATTATCTTTGCAGATGTTTTCTTGCGATGAAAGGGCCCAGTTAAAACATTGCCCTACTTTAATCTTTCACATTTTGCTCATTTCACCCTACCCCCCCTCACCACCATTTGTCAAATCTTTTCCCTTTTTATTTCAGGTTTTCAGCATTTCTTTCAAAGTAAAAGAAAATGTTCTCTTCTGAAAATACTGAGAAACTTTGGCAAATAAGTCTCCAGTTAATAACAGGTTTATGGGATCTGTTTTGTGTGGAATATTCCTGATTTGTGATCTGAGATAATCACCAGCCTATTCAACCATGGAAGACTTTGCAACTGAACCTAAATCCATCTGCACTTAATGTCCACACATGGAAACTTTACAATAGGAATCTTTGGAAAGCAGTCAGGAGTGGGGATTGTATCCAGACTAATTTATCCTCTCCCCAGCCCCCAGGCACTGAAACCAATTTTAGCACCACTGTTGCTGCTCTGGTTGAGATCAACTAAATTGGTGTAGACTAGGGATCAAATCCAAAAGCCTCTGGGATGTACAGTTTAAAGAAGAAAACATTTATGCAGCACCTTAAAACATCCCCAGGAAATCTCAAAGCGCTTCACATCCAACTAATCACTCAGGACTACAGTCACTGTAATGTAGTACATACACAGCAGTCGGTTTATGGGATGTAAGTTTTCACAAATTGCAAATGAGATGAATGGCCGGTTCATTTGTGGTTAAGGCAGGATACATGGCCAGCAACAAGAAGAACTTCCTGCACTACTTTGAATACTGTGCACTTCTGTTAATTCAAAAGGGCTTAAGTCAAACTTTGCTTTTTACTTGAAAGGAAATTGTACAGAGAAAAAAAAATGCCTCCCTGAAGCTGTTGCCTATTTTTTTCACGTGCAGTTTAAATTGTAAAGTAGCAAAAAACGAGCTTGAACTAACCAGAGTAAATAATAGGGCCATGTAATCTACAGCAACCTGAGCAAGTAGTGACAGCTTTAATTTACTGTCTCATCTGAAAGGAGCCACATTCAACAATCCATTGTTTCCTGGACACACACCCATGAGTGAATTATAACGAGTAGCCCTTTTAATTTCATGCTGCTTTAGTATTCCTCTGAGTTATCAAAATTTGGGCTAATTTGACAGAAAATATTTTCTTTTTAGATTGTTCTTCTAACTTCCTCCCATTCTTTGCTGTATCTGCTGACTGATGCAGGCATGCTGTTCCATAGGAGCTGATGCTTTTTTCCTGGTCATCTTTGCTATTAGTGGGAGGATGGATGGAATTCCGCAGTCTTCAGTTCTGCCAGAATAGTGGCAACACATTTGGGTCAGGGACCAGATTTCCCATTGGTCAGGCTCTGTTGAGTCTCTTTCCCAGAGTAGTGACATTCATAGCCTGCTGTCAGGCCATAAGGGCCATTGGGGATTATGCATGCCTCTGTCAAGTGAAGCATTTCTAATCTTATTTTTTTCTATTCAACCCGTTCAGAGATGGTATTGCACATTGCTGGGCTTGAAACCAGGCCTCCCATTCCTGGGGGAGGGACACAACCATTGCACCACACAGGGGGTCATTGAAGTATTGCTAATTAAAAGGACCAAACTGGGTCAAACAGCTTATTGAATTAATCCCAGCTAGGTTTGTAAGTATGCAGCAACCACTGGAATGAGTCGAGACTGGAGAAGGCTTCCTGTTCTCCCTGCCCTCCACCCCATGCTCCAGGCTTCCTGCTCCCACCTGGGGATATTGCTGTGCCACCTCAGGCACTGCACACAGGTAAACTCACCCAAGGACAGGAAGAAGAGGACAAGCTCACTAACCAAGCAACCTGAGCTGGAAATGGCCCAGGAAGTCAGTGACATGATTTTTGGGTGTCGAAACTCCACAGTCTGACTTTCTCAGAGTTCATCTGCGTAGTACTCCTCACTTTCACACACCTTGCAACCCCATTTATCTCTCTCTCTCTCACTCACTCTCTCAGTCTCTCACTCTCATTCACTCACTCTCCCACTCTTACTCTCTCTCTCTTTCACTCTCACTCTCTCATATTAACCATTCACAGATATTCTCATTCCTTCATCTGCACACAAAAGCAATGAATACTCACACACCTCTGCTTATCTCCTTCAGAAAGAGAAAGCACACGGCAGTCCTGGGCTGACCATTCACTGACAGACTGCTTGACAGGCCTGCTTCACTGAAAAGGTGTCTTTCTTAGAGGAAGCTGTGGATAAAACAAGATTAATTTGTGACTTTTAGGGTGGAATAATCAAGTATTAAGCTGCCCTACTTTAACAGTTGTATGATATTTGCACTGTCCTGCAGGGGATATCAAATTATTTTCATTCATCTGAACCATCTAAACAGCTGTACTAATTACTTACCATCAACTATGTAAAAACAGTTGTGTCACCATCTACAGCTAAGCTTGCTAGCCAACCAAAACCTATTTGTTTTTCTTCCCCTCACATGAGTTGTTTTAGTTCTTCAGGTTTTTGCCCTTCCTTAGGGAAGATCTTGCAGGTCACAGATCATCGTTCTCATGAAAGGATAGACAGGAAATCTAGTCCCATACAGGTGTCAGCTGTGGCTTAAAGGTAGAATACTTGTATCTGAGCCAGAAGGGTCCGTCCTCACTCCAGAGACTCGATTGCATAAACTGTACTATAGCGCGTTATATCACACGGCACTGCATCCAATGTTATAACCAAACATCAAAACTGCTGGAAAAGCTCAGCAGGTCTGGCAGTATCTGTGGTAAAAAAAAAATCAGAGTTAATGTTTTGGGTCAAGTGATCCTTTCTGAGAACTAAGGTCAGAAGGTTGGGTTTTCAGTTTAGTTAGGGCATGATGACCAGCACAGGCTCGGAGGGCCGAAGGGCCTGAACCAGTTCTGTGTTTCGCTCTTGTTCATTTGTTGTTTTGACCCAAATCATTAACTCCAATTTCTCTCCACAGGTCTGCCAGATCTGCTGAGCTTTTCCGGCAATTTCTATTTCTGCATCCAATGCTCTCACCAGTTGCTTGTTTTAACCGACTGAACTGTTGCTCGGGATGCTTTGAAATAACCTTCGAAATGACCAATGAAACAACTTCCATTCCAATAAAGGTCTCATTGACTCCATTGAAAATCTGGAGCTGGAAAAACATATGATTATATATGCCAATATAAAAAAGACAGATAATGAAAGATCTATTTTAGTCCCCATTTTAACTGTTAACATTTTTTTGTTATAACAACTATACTAGCATTTTACACAAAATCCTAAGTGTAACAAGTGTAAAATGCATTTTAAATCCATTTATTCCTGGTTGTCTGCATTTAATCACGCTTCTGTTTAATCTGCCAGGTTTCTCCCCGTGGCTTTGCTGAAGGAATATACTCCTTATCAAGGCCTCAGCCAAACAATGACCAGATGACTAAATGTCTCCTCAGTAAGTGTTAAGTAAGTACTCCATTATAAGATACGTGCTGGCTTTATGTAAAGGAATTATTTCCTGAAATAATGTATACTTTTTTAAAACGATAAATCACTTACTGTACTTTTAAATTAAAGAGCAGAACATGGACAGTCAAAGCAAGTTTCCTGGTGAGAGTTGATACTTCACACAACACATTTTATAACGTCTCACATGTTCTGCTCCCTGCATTCAGTACACATCTCCCCCCACCTCCAAAACACATCAATGCAATGTCATAGAGACATAGAGATGTACAGCATGGAAACAGATCCTTCGGTCCAACCTGTCCATGCCGACCAGATCTCCCAACCCAATCTAGTCCCACCTGCCAGCATCCAGCCCATATCCCTCCAAACCCTTCCTATTCATATACCCAACCAAATGTCTCTTAAATGTTGCAATTGTACCAGCCTCCACCACATCCTCTGGCAGCTCATTCCATACACGTACCACCCTCTGCATGAAAAGGTAGCCCCTTAGTTCTCTTTTATATCTTTCCCCTCTCACCCTAAACCTATGCCCTCTACTTCTGGACTCTCCCACCCCAGGGAAAAGACTTTGCCTATTTATCCTATCCATACCCCTCATAATTTTGTAAACCCCTATAAGGTCACCCCTCAGCCTCCGATGCTCAAGGGAAAACAGCCCCAGCCTGTTCAATCTCTCCCTATAGTTCAGATCCTCCAACCCTGGCAACATCCTTGTAAATCTTTTCTGAACCCTTTCAAGTTTCACAACATCTTTCTGATAGGAAGGAGACCAGAATTGCACACAATATTCCAACTGCGGCCTAACCAATGTCCTGTATAGCCGCAACATGACCTCCCAATTCCTGTACTCAATACTCTGACCAATAAAGGAAAGCATACCAAACGCCTTCTTCACTACCCTATCTACCAGCGACTCCATTTTCAAGGAGCTATGAACCTGCACTCCAAGGTCTCTTTGTTCAACACCACTCCCTAGGACCTTACTGTTAAGTGTATAAGTCCTGCTAAGGTTTGCTTTCCCAAAATGCAGCACCTCACATTTATCTAAATTAAACTCCATCTGCCACTTCTCAGCCCATTGGCCCATCTGGTCCAGATCCTGTTGTAATCTGAGGTAACCTCTTCGCTGTCCACTACACCTCCAATTTTGGTATCATCTGCAAACTTACTAACTGTACCTCTTATGCTGGCATCCAAATCATTTATGTTTAATCTCTCAGCCCAGCACCGATCCTTGTGGCACTCCACTGGTCACAGGCCTCCAGTCTGAAAAACAATCCTCCACCACCATCCTCTGTCTTCTACCTTTGAGCTATTTCTGTATACAAATGGCTAGTTCTCCCTTAACGGTAAGGTTCCAGAGAGTGTTGCTGAACAAAGAGACCTTGGAGTGCAGGTTCATAGCTCCTTGAAAGTGGAGTCGCACCTAGATAGGATAGTGAAGAAGGCGTTTGATATGCTTTCTTTTATTGGTCAGAGTATTGAGTACAGGAGTTGAGAGGTCATGTTGCGGCTGTACAGGATATTGGTTAGGCCTCTTTTGAAATATCACGTGCAATTCTGGTCTCCTTCTTATCAGAAAGATGTTGTGAAACTTGAAAGGGTTCAGAAAAGATTTACAAGGATGTTGCCAGGGTTGGAGGACTTGAGCTCCAGGGAGAGGCTGAACAGGCTGGGGCTGTTTTCCCTGGAGCGTCAGAGGCTGAGGGGTGACCTTATAGAAGTTTATAAAATCATGAGGGGCATGGATAGGATAAATAATCTTAATCTCTTCCCTGGGATGAGGGAGTCCAGACCTAGAGGGCATAGATTTAGGGTGAGAGAGGAAAGATATAAAAGAGACCTAGGGGGCAACTTTTTCATGCAGAGGGTGGTGCATGTGTGGAATGGGTTGCCAGAGGAAGTGGCGGAGGCTGGTACAATTGAAACATTTAAAAGATATCTGGATGAGTATATGAATGGGAAGGGTTTGGAGGGAAATGGGCCGGGTGCTGGCAGAGGGGGCTAGATTGGGTTGGAATATCTGGTTGGCATGGATGAATTGGACTGAAGGGTTTGTTTCTCTGTTATACATCTCTATGACTCTATTGGTGCTCTCCCACCAAGTCCATGCACTACCATACTGGGCAGTGCTTAAAGCATTCCTTTACGTTAATCATGTCAGATCTTTATGCTCTTGAACAATATTAGCCACTGTTTAACAAAGTTCACCTTTATGTACTCTATGTGATGTGTGTACATAATGTTGTAACTCTGCGACAGTTCAGTCTCCTATTGGTTTACATGTTGCATGCACAGAGATCAATTGATTTCTGTATTGGCTGACTCATAGCTAATGTTTCACCATTTAAAATAAACTATTCCATGCAACTGATCAATTCTTGATGAGTGATTGATTGTTAGACCATGATTAGATCACGATTACCCTAAACTGATGAACAACTGTGGAAAATATTGTGTTGTTGAGGTGTATTGGTCAGAATATCAAGAACAGCTGAGGATTATGAAAAACTTAATCATATAAAACAAATTACAGTTGGAGGAAAAGCTAGCTAGAAATATAGAAATAGCCAGCTCGAGTTTCTATGATGTCTAAAAATGAAAAGTATGTAAAGTAAGAATGGAGAGTTAATAGTGGAAATCAGGAAATGGCAAATGAAATTAATATATGTCTTCCTTTTCTCTTCACTTTAGAGAATGCAAAACATCTCAGAAATATCTGTAATTGAGGAAGTGGAAGGTAGAGAGGAACTCAGTGAAAGTTCAATCACAAGGGAAGCGTCATAGAGTTGTAGAGGTCTACAGTTTGGAAAAAGGCCTTTCAGCCCATGTCTATGCTAATCAAAAATAACCAAATAACTATTATCATCCCATTTCGCAGCACTCGGCCCATAGCCTTGTACACCTTGGCATTGTAAGTGCACATCTAAATATTTCTTAAATGTTCTGTGGGTTTCTGCCCTGAGCACCCTTACACGATATGGAGCAATCCTGATGAGGCTGCTGCTGACAGGACCCTGGTAGACTTTACTCTAGGTTTGTAAAAGAAGTGGTTCTATGGTTATAGATGGCTTCGTGTTAATTCCTCAACATTTTCTCAGTTCTGAAAGGGTTCCACCAGATTGGAAAATTGCAAATGTCACCATGTTATCCACCTGTAGGTCAGTTGGCTTGAAGTTCATCATGAAGAAGATGTGAGAATTCACCACTAAAGAGGTTATAACTGCACATGTGGAAAAATGCAAGGTAACTGTGATTTTATTTTCAAAGGAAATCATGTTTAACCAATTTATAGAAGTGCTTTGAGGGAGTAACATATGCTGTAAATAAATGGTTGCATTTTGACATACTTTACATAGATATCCAAAAGCTATTTGATAAGGAGGTACATATATTGTGCAAAATGGAGCTCATGGTGTGAGGTAACAGGTTAGTGTGGAGAGAAGATTGACTGGCTGGCAGAAAACAGAGAATACATTAAACTTGTTCTGATTAGCAGAATTTGATGAATGGGACTCTGCAGTGGTCTATGATGGGTCCTCATTTTTTTAGAATTTATATCAATGACTTAAATGAGTAGAGCGTAGGTGTCATGGCAAAATTTGCAGGTGACACAAAAATAGGCAAGAAAGTATTTTGTGAAGAGGATCAAATGAGATTGCAGACGAACATAAATAGGTTGAGTGAGTGAACAAAAATCTGGCTGATGGAATATAACATGGGAAAACATGAAGATATTTACTTAGGCAGCAAAGATGAAAGCAGAATATTACTAAAAAGGCAAACAATTGTAGAATTCCAAGGTGCAGAGAAATCTGGATGATTGATTGCATGAGCCAGAAATAATTAGTATGCAGAATGGCAATGAATGAAAAAGGCTAATGAAATACTGTCCCTTATTACAAGAGGAAATTAGCATCAAAGTAAGGATTCTATGCTTCAGTTACATAGGTCATTGGTAAGATCATATCTCAAATGCTGTGCGTAACTATGGCCACCTTACTTAAGCAATGATGTAAATATTTTCAAGGCTATTCAGAGGAGATTTACTAGATTGATATTTAAAAAAACAGGTTGTCTTCTGAGGAAAAGTTGGACAGGCATGATTTGTTTTCACTGGAGAAAGCTGTGGGGGCAGTGATTCAATACATTAAACCCTGAACGGTCTTGAAGAGGTGAAGATGGAAAGAATGTTTCTTCTTGTTCAGAACTTGAAGGTGCTGTTTTACAATTAGGACCACAGTGAGATTCATTTTTTTTTCACTCGGAGGGTTGTGTGACTTTGGAACATTTTGCTTCAGGGGGCAGTGGAGGTGTGGCCATTGAATATTTTTATGGTGGCTATAGATAGATTCTTGTTTGGAAAGTGAATCAGTGGTAAATGGAAATGTGGAATTTGAAGCTCAGGCAGATTAACCATGATCTTGTTGAATGGCAGAATAGGCTCAAGGGACCAAATGGTATACTTTTGCTGTTAATGTATATATTCATATGTTTGATCATGCTTGAACAGGAAGCACACATATTAATCTACAAGTGAAACCCAAGGTCAACATCTTAACTTATGCTAAAGATGTCATGAAAAATACTTTAAAGTCTTTGTTATTGTATAGGACAGTGTTGAAAACATGGTTTGTTGATTAGCAGATAAACCTCCGTTGAGAGGCCAGTTTAACTCTGCTGAGAAAGACAGCTGATCAGGGTATATGATTGGTCAATAGCAGAAAAGGGAAGGACAAAGGCATATTGTTGGAATGTCTGAAAAACTCCTCAGGTAAATTGGGGCACAGCACATCTCCTAACAGAGCTCCAAGCTTCTAGCTTCGGGTGTGTCCAATGCAAAAAGTAAGGTTTGCTTAGGAATTTGGAATGAAGATGTATGTTGAGTTAACGCATAAAGATTAACAGCCAAAGAATGAAGTGATTCCCAAAAGATATAGATCACACTAGAAGACTTATGCAGAGTATACTTGCATGTTTATCTTAACAGTTAGACAGAAGACAACAGAGTTCATAGACTGATTTATGAGCAAATGCAGAGACAAGGGTTAAGGCTGTTTTGTTTTCAGGAGGGAGCTAACATATTTGATGGACAACGCTATCACTCAATCATCCAAACATATTGAGGTATGTAGAAGATCTGACCTTCTCTAAGCACCAGGAAATGCACAACTTCCAATTGATTTTCCCAATCAAATGGCAAGCCCACTAGACATCAACTCTTTCCCCACCTCTAACCAAGAAGATATGTATCCCTCAGAGGCTGCACTAACAAGACTATCTCCTCACTTTCCACCAGCTGAAATATTTTTTCCTTCTAGATTAGAGTGGGGAGCACATTCTGGTGAGGGTATCATTGACACATCCCCATTGCTGGCGAAGGAACAAATACCTCAGGGAGGTCACTGCCATTCCGAAGGTTGCCAATGTTCAGGCACCTGCTAAGCTCCTGGAAGAAGAGGAGTCCATGACGGTGGCTATTAAATAACTTTATGAAAATGCACACAGACAGAGGAATAGCAGGCAAGTTTATCAGAAACACTTTGCAAACTGAATCAAAGTTTAGAGGAGTCCATCAACATAATCAGTCTGTGCTAGCTCCAGTATGAGATGGTCTAGCTGTCTCCATGGAGATCCAGGCCCAGCAGAATAATCAGCTGTTAGTGATACACACCAACACTTTAGTCCTTTGTGCTTATATAAATGACAAGGTGACAGGAAGACAAGGGACTTTGGTGCCCCTTTCTCTCAAGCAGACAGGGTAGTGTCACGCACAAAGTTGGAGGAAGGTCACATGGATGTCACCCAGGAGTCTGGGCAGGACCCTCTCAACATTTTCAGGTCCTCTATTCACAACTCCCCCCACTTCCCCCACCCCCACCCCCACCCCCAACCCCAGAATTGGCTATTCAAACCTCAGGACCAGCAGCCTCTGCTGCATGGCCACTGCCCACCACTTCATCTGCGGACGGCACCAAGGCATTGTGGGAAGGCGAGCAAAAGCGAAGGCACGCAGTTGGAATGGATAACAGTTCACTGTACATAAAATATCACATTTGTAAAGACTTTGCCATTTTCAACCAGCACCTGTTGTTTTAGCTGTAAGAGTAGGCGATGGCCCCAGTGATATTATCACTAAACTATCCATCCAAAAACCGAGGTAATGTTCTGTAGACCTCAGATCAAATCTTGACATGACAGGTGGTAAAACTTCTATTCAAAAATAATCTGGAACAAAGAGTCTAATAACGACCATAATCCATTGCTTATTGTTACAAAATCCAATATGGTTCACTCATATCCTTTTGTGGAGACTATCTCCCATCCTTAGCCAGCCTGGCCTACATATGACTTCAGACTGACAGCAATAGGGTGGATACTTAACTACCCTCTGGGTGATTAGGGATGGGCAATAAATGCTGGACTAGCCACCGACACCTACATCCCATTCATGATTTTTTTTAAAAAAATCTACAATAATGAAGCTGCAGAAACTATGCTTTTATTATGCCATGTGTTGTTAGGACAACAGGTTAAAAGAGTGCTATTTTTTTCCCTCTTAGTATAACATCTTGTTATTGTAGGACCATCAGATGTTGTGAAGTCTTCAAACAGTTAACAATAACATTTGTTAACTGGCAGCAAAAATGAAGAAAGAAAGAAATAAAGATTCTGCATTTGCTTTTGAAGTAACAACAAATTTGCAGTAATTGAATTGTGTCTTCATCCAACTCAAATCAATTGGAAACAAGTGTCAATTAAATCCGGTCTGCCTTATCATGCTGGACACTCTACCACTCTGCGATACTGAAGGTTCATCCTTTTTAATAAGGTACCACACATTCTGCTGATAAATAAGATTGGCACCACGTTCAAAAGCATCCATTCCCTCCCTCAGTTGCAGCACTGTGTACCAACTACAAGATGCACTACTGAAATTCACCAAAGATCCTTAGACAACACCTCCCAATCATATAATCACTTCCATTCAGAGGGAGAAGGGCAGCAGATACATGGGAATACCACCACCTTCAGGTTCCCTTCCAAGCTGCTCACTATCCTGACCTGGAAATAAATCACCGTTCCTTCAGTGCCACTGGGTAAAAATCCTGCAATTCCTTCCCTAACAGCATCATGGGTCTCTCTACAGTACATGGACTGCAGCGGTTCAAGAAGGCTCTCACCACCACCTTCTCAAGGGTGATGAGGGATGGGCAATAAAATGCTGGCCCAGTCCAAGGAGTGAATATAACAGAGAGAGCCCACGGTCTTGGTGGTAGTATATTAGACAATTGGCTAACTAACAGAAGACAGAAAATTGGGATAAAGGAAAGCATTTTTACGATGGTAACCTGTAATTCATGAATGTCACATGGATCAGTACTGGGCCAAGACTGTATTTATATGTGTTATATAATGGCAGTGAATACACAAGAGCTAAGTTTGTAGTTGACACATAAAATTAGTGATAAGACAAGTAGTGAGGATAACACGCTAAATCTACAGAGGTATATGGCAAGGTTGAGTGAGTAAGAAAAAGCGTGGCAGCTGGGAAATGTGAGGCTGTGTACTTTGGCAGGATGAATAGAAGAGCTGCATGTTATTTGAATGGAGAAAGACTGCAGAAAGCTGCAGTACAGAGGTATTTGAGAATAAATCACAAAATGCAAGCATCCAGGTTTAGTGTGTCATAGGAAGGTGAATTTCTAAGGAATGGAGTATATAAATGAAGAGGGTTTGCTAAAAGTATACAAGACACTAGTCAGACCACAGCTGGAATATTGTGAAGAGTTTTAGTCTCCACATTCAAGGAAAGATGTGATGGCATTGGAAGAAGAACACAGAAGATTCATTCTGCTGAGTCTGGTGTGGATTGATTTTTTTTGTGAATAGATTAAGTTTGTATTGATTGGAATTGAGAGGAATGAGAGGTGCTGAAAATGTGTTGCTGGTTAAAGCACAGCAGGTCAGGCAGCATCCAAGGAACAGGAAATTCGACGTTTCGGGCCAGAGCCCTTCATCAGGAATGAAGAGCCCTTCATCAGGATGAAGGGCTCTTCATTCCTGATGAAGGGCTCTGGCCCGAAACGTCGAATTTCCTGTTCCTTGGATGCTGCCTGACCTGCTGTGCTTTAACCAGCAACACATTTTCAGCTCTGATCTCCAGCATCTGCAGACCTCACTTTTTACTCGAGGAATGAGAGGTGACCTTGTTGAAATTTATGGGACTTGACAGAGTAGATATTGGGAGGGAGTTTCCCTTTGTGGGAGAGTCAAGGACCAGAGGGCATCATCGCAGAGTGAGGAGTATCCGTTTAAGACAGAGATTAGAAAGATTTTCTTCTCTCAGAAGGTAGTCAATTTGTGGAATTCTTTATTGGAGAGGGCTGTAAAAACGGAGGTGTTAAGAATATTCAAGGCTGAGATTGGCAGATTGTTAGTTAATAAGAGCAACAAGGGTTATTGGGATTAGATTACTTACAGTGTGGAAACAGGCCCTTTGGCCCAACAAGTCCACACTGACCCGCCGAAGCGCAACCCACCCATACCCCTACATTTACCCCTTACCTAACACTACGAGCAATTTAGCATGGCCAATTCACCTGACCCGCACATCTTTGGACT
This sequence comes from Hemiscyllium ocellatum, assembly GCF_020745735.1. Taxonomy (NCBI): domain Eukaryota; kingdom Metazoa; phylum Chordata; class Chondrichthyes; order Orectolobiformes; family Hemiscylliidae; genus Hemiscyllium; species Hemiscyllium ocellatum. The sequence goes on along the minus strand of NC_083403.1, from coordinate 139,878,457 downwards.
GTGGGAGGAAACCGGAGCACACGGAGGAAACCCACGCAGACACGGGGAGAACGTGCAAACTCCACACAGTCGGTCGCCTGAGTCGGGAATTGAACCCGGGTCTCAGGCGCTGTGAGGCAGCAGTGCTAACCACTGTGCCACCGTGCCGCCCACAAAGCAAGATAAAGCAAGAAAGTGGAGTTGGAGCTTATCGGATCAGCTGTGACCTCACTGAATAATGGAGCAGACTCAATGGACTGAATGGCCTACTTCCTCGCCTGCACCTAATCTTTTTACAGTCCTACTTGAAACCGTCGCCTTGCTCTCTGGAAGCCTGCTCCTGCTGTTTCAATTCTCCGTGTCTATCCCATCCTTTCCTGACCTGCTCCAGTTGTTTAGGGCCCAGCATGTGAGGAGGATGTGGACACTACCCCAGGGTCTCCACAGATCAATCCAAGCATCAGAATCTCATCTTGAGGAGACCTACCATCTGCTTCATGGTTGAACTGGTGGGCAAATGGGCTGCATTAAGTCTAGGCTCAACCTCTGTCAGAGTATTGTGTGATGGAGATATCAGCTTGGAAAGGGTAATTCTTTCCCAAAGGCAACCATCCTTATAAGGCATCTGCCTCGTGGAATGAAGCAGGAACCCCAGAGTTATCAAAGCTACAGGCATCATGGCAGCTTCTAGAGTATCTGGCATGGATTTCTAAGATATGGTACCAATGATCACATTGATTTATGCATTGATTGATTGGGATGCTGAGTTCTCTCAGTACAATTCGTGTCATAGTCTGTCAAGCTCTCACATAGGGGTACTCAGCTACACTGGCCAAGCCTAGTGCCCAGGCCACAGCCCTGACCCTGTGCCAGGAAAGCAGGCTGAAGCAGTGTGATCTGGCATAAGTTGCATCAGTAACAGCTTTGATGCATTGTGAGTTGAGGATTGAGAGATCCCATACAGGTCCCCAGTAGATCTTTGGAAGAAGCCAGTCACATAAAAATGAATTTCACCTGTCACTGGGATAGGATAACTACTTATTCCCCAACCCCCAAATACCAGGCCTTGTTGTGACATTGTCTGCTATTAAACAGAACCCATTGTAAGCCACTAACAGTCTCCATTAATAGCCATTCACCCTCTTAGCCAGATCATTATCCATTCCTTTGTCCAACTTTCTTTTTGTCTTTGGGCTCTATCATCCCCTACCTCCTCCCAACCACCCGACCTTCTGTATAAAAACCGACATTTCCTAGCTACATAAATTAAATCAAAAGAACTGTGGATGCTGTTAATGAAAAACAAAAACAGAAATTGCTGGAAAAGCTCTGCAGGTCTGGCAGCATCTGTAGAGTTTGGCTACAGTGTCCTGGCTATCCTTGTTGAGTATGTCCTGGAGGAAAGGACAGTGAGGCTGTAAACTTCAGAACCTCCTCTGCAGTCTGAGTGGAATATACAATGTGACTTGTTTGTATGGAGGTTATTCAGCAACTGCTGGAGATTACTGCTGATCCTGGGATGGTTGACATCTCTGTTCCTTCTCAGAATGTCTGTGCTTTCCTTGACCAGCGGCCACAGTAACAATAACACTTGCTGTGGCTGCATCCATTGGGGTTGGTAATATAACTTGTCAGCAGTTACAGCAAACACAAACTAGGTCTTACAATGGTATTTAATACAGTCCAACATGGTAACTACCAACAAGATGCCTGTATACAGACTCTGACATGTTCGGCCCAATCAATGCTGCACTACCCATGTACAAATACAACAGGACACTGTAAGTGTGCTAAGTTTACTAAAACCCTGTTCCCCACCCACCACGTTGCCCAAAAAGCATAGCACCCTATCGAAGAGCGTGTTCTCACATGTTCTAATCCATGTAGTTGGTCAATGCATAACCCAAATTTTAGTGATAGCAGATGTGTTTAATCTTGAGTTGTCAGATTGTCCATTAATTGCTTGCATTCCTACAGACAAAACACACATATCCTTCTGTAGCCAGTCTGTGTGTGCTGGCAGCTAAATGGAGTCCCCACTAGATCCCACTATGTTGTAAGATGAAACCTCACCACCGCCTATCAAGTTGTACGCTATCTGATAGATTTCTCTTGGGGCAATGCAGCATCTGCTTGGTCAATTGTCAGAAAGGAAGATGGATTAGCAGTCTCTAATGAGAAGAGGATCTTGTCTTAAATCATCGATAACCTATTGCATGATAGCAACTAGGGCTTAGGTTTAAGTTGAGAGGGGAGAGATATGTAATGGTCCAGAGGGCGATTCTTTCATACAGAGGGTGGTGAGTGTCCTGAACGGGCTATCAGTGGTAGTGGCGGAAATGAGTACAATCTTGATATTTAAGAAATGTCTGGGCAGGTACATGGATGGGATAGGGTGAAGGGATATGGATCAAAGACATACAACTGGGACTAGTTTAATTATGGAAACTGGGCAGAATAGTCAAGTTGGGCCAAAGGGCCTGATTACAGTGCTGCCTGTGTAATCTAAGTTGCACTGATGTTCCATTGTTCCAGAGACTATGAGGAATCTAAATGATGGGGTTTACTCCTTCAACATCTTAACATGAGCCCTCAGCCAGTCCATTTGGCATCATAGTGAATGGTACTTAAAGCATTCCTCAACATGAGCCCTGTGAGACCCTTTTACCTATCCCCTTATACAACACTTGCTGCCCTCTCCTACCAAACACAAGCTCAATATGTTTGACTGTGGTTAAAGTTGCAGCTGAAACCACATGCGTTATTCATGAGAGGTCAATGTACAACAATTGGAAAGAAAAACTCCCACTCGTTGGTTTTTCAACACAATGCTAAGGAGGAGAATAATTAAAATCTTCAGAGCCACGATGGGAAAGTTTTGAACTTGGCAGTTTGTGGCAGTGTGTTCAGTCTCACAACGAGGAATCTTAATCTTTTACATCATAATTGAAAGTAACTTTTCAAATTTTTGTACAAAATAAATAGATGCTAAGTAATATTAAAAGAAAAGACAGAAACCAAGATTGTCTTTCTGAGAATTGGTTAAAAGCGATCTATTGGGTGTAATTTCCACGCAAGTTTGCTCCATCTGTAGTGTTCCTGCTAAATGGTTTACTGAAGTTGTCGTATAAATAGGGAGTTAAAATGTGATTTGACTCTGGAAAAAGAATTGGTGGGGGACTCTATGGGGGCTACAGTTTCACACTGCTGTAGATTGGCCCCACAAGGAGAATAACTTTAATGCCATGTCAAACCTGCTTTGAAAAGTGCCCAGGGAATCTCGTGGACCTGTTGAACTCCTTTTAAACATGCATGTAGTTAACTTAAGTGTTGATGTTCCCAGTGGCATTTGAACCATTTAAATTTAAGGACTCATAAGCAGCCGTCTCTCTGGTGGGTTTGGAGAATTGCTTTTCCAGCCAGACTCTGTAAATGACACACTGCCTGACTAAAACCATTACTACATCTGTGACAGTGATGCCAATGGCTGCTTTAGGATGGTGGAAATGATCAACACTATCAATAGCATTGACTCTTCAACTCCTTCATTAATCATTTTCTTTCTGCCATGAGGTTAGATATAGGGCAGATTGCTAAAAATTTCTCCTTTCAGCTCCATTCAGCATTCCTCAAATAATGAAGCAGTCATGTCCTCACATGCGAAAACAAAAAATGCTGGATGAGCTCAGTAGATCTGGCAGCATCTGTGGAGAGAAGTCAGAGCGAATGTTTTGGGTGGAGTGACCCTCCATCAGAACCGATGGTAGCTAGAAAAATTCTGAGGAAGGGTCACCAGACCTGAAACATTAACTCTGATTTCTCTCCACAGATGCTGCCAGACCTGCAGAGCTTTTCCAGCAATTTCTGTTTTTGTTTTTCATTAACAGCATCCACAGTTCTTTTGATTTAATTTATGTAGCTAGGAAATGTTTGTTTTTCTGCAGAAGGTAGAGTGGTTGGGAGGAGGTTGGGGTGATAGGGCCCAAAGACAAAAAAAAAATAGTTGGACAAAGGAATGGATAATGATCTGGCTAAGAGGGTGAATGGCTATTAATGGAGACTGTTAGTGGCTTACTTTGGGTTTTGTTTAGATTAGATTAGATTACTTACAGTGTGGAAACAGGCCCTTCGGCCCAACAAGTCCACACCGACCCGTCGAAGCGCAACCCACCCGTACCCCTACATTTACCCCTTACCTAACACTACGGGCAATTTAGCATGGCCAGTTCACCTGACCCGCACATCTTTGGACTGTGGGAGGAAACCGGAGCACCCGGAGGAAACCCACGCAGACACGGGGAGAATGTGCAAACTCCACACAGTCTGACGCCTGAGTCGGTTTAATAGCAGACAATACCATAGCAAGACCTGGTATTTGGGGGTTGGGGTAAAGATATGGTAGAGGTCAGGCCCTAAAGTTATTGAACGCAATCTTGAGTCCAGAGGGCTGCAGGTCCCCAAGTGGAAAATGAGGTGCTGGTCTTCCAGCTTACGCTGAGCTTGACTGGAGCACTGCAGCAAGCCTGAGACAGAGATGTTGGCCAGGGAACAGAGTGGAGTGTTGATGTGATGTCCTGATGCATCAAGCCAATATTCAGGCAGTAGCTAATAAGTGATATATAAAATTTGCACCACATGTTACCAGGTCTAACAAAAGGAGAATCGAAACATCTGCATGTGATATCTCATGTTGCTAAGTCCCACCAACATGAGCATTCTTCAAGTTATCATTTACCAAAGATTCGATTGGAGTACAGAGAGGAATGGCTATTACAGCTGGTCAAACACTAGGATTTCCACCATGACCTCTTCACTACCTGACCCCACACAGCCACCTACAACCCAACGTGTAAGTTGGAAATGTGATCGATATGAACAACAACAAAAAAATGCTGTGAATCATCAGCATGCCAGCCAACCCCTGTGGAGAAAGATGAACAAAGGCCTTGATTTTAGCCAAGACAAACAGCCTGTGGCCACTTTGATGGAATTGTCTGAAAATCATCGATTCAACACGTGAACAAAGAAATTTCTACTTTCATACATGTCCCTTTTAGAAGAGTAGCTGGGCATTGAAACTATCAGCTGCTGCCACTGAAATGGGATTTTGGTAACTGTATTGTGTGAAACCCAATGTGTGAAGATTAGATCCGGTTGGAGCATGTCTGCACTTTGTGGATTCAGTTATTTGGATGGACAGGGTATTCTTTTGGAGGTTTAGGTTAATACTTTGGATCTGGTTCTGGTATTTAGCTTTGTGGGAGATATAGCACCCTGTGGAATTGTTAAAAAAAAAGACAGAGATATGTTCAAAAAGTATACATACTCAACAGATTTGTGAAACCGAACTATCAAAACCACCTGTCAAGAGAACCTGCAACCTGTAGAAAAGTTGTAAAAAGTGTAAAGAAGACCAGTCTGAGAGAATTGGCAAAAGGATCTGTTAAAATTGTCAAGAGGACTTGTCAAAAGGAATCGCCAGAATGGAATTGTCAAGCTGTCAAAGCATTTAAAAGTCCTGCCCTATAAACCTTTGTTTATTATTTCATTCTGTTTCTATAAGACTGACGGTTTCCATTACTGGATATTGCTGCATGATGACATGTACAACCATCCAATATCACAGTGGGGTGCCTTCTATTACCTATTCTTCATTGACAGCTGCACCCAATGGTGTCTGAAAACACTTGGAGTAAATTCCATTGCTTATTCTTGTAATGGATATACACTTGAAAGCAATGTACTAAAAAAATTGATTGAAGGAATATAAGTATAATAAATTGGTTTTGATGAATGAAGCTAGAAAATTCGAAGTGTGAGAGAAACCCAGCCAGTCTACTAGCATCTGTGGACAGATAAACAGAGTTACTGCTTTGAGTCCGATATGAATCTTCCTCCTTTCTATGCCCACTGCACACCACTGAGTGTATCCATAAATATAACCTCATTTCCCCTCCCCCCACCTCACCCTAGATCCAAACTTCAAGCTCAGCACTGTCCCCATGACTTGTCCTACCTACCTATCTTCTTTTCCACCTATCCACTCCACCCTCCTCCCTGACCTATCACCTTCATCCCCACTCCCCCACTCACCTATTGTACTCTATGCTACTTTCTCCCCACCCCCACCCTCCTCTAGCTTATCTCTCCACCCTTCAGGCTCTCTGCCTTTATTCCTGATGAAGGGCTTTTTCCCGAAACATCGATTTTTCTGCTCCTCAGATGCTGCCTGAACTGCTGTGCTCTTCCAGCACCACTGATCCAGAATCTGGTTTCCAGCATCTGCAGTCATTGTTTTTACCTAACTGTTCAAGATAGCCCAACACCTTCTCTTAGGGAAGTGAAATAAATCCCAAGCCACTGATACCCAAATCATATGATTGATTGTTTTTCAAAGATTCTGCCTGGTCTTTGAGGTATTTTCAGGATTTTCAGTTTTTATTTCATATTTATAGCACATAATTCTTTGAAGTTTGCATCATAGGTAGGGTTTACCTTCATTGCTCAAACTTTTGAGTATAGGGGTCAGGATGCCATGTTGAGGTTGGGCAGGATGTTGGTGAGGCCCCTTCTGGAGTACTGTGTTCAGTTCTGGTCACCCTGCTATAAGAAGGACATCCTTATACAAGAAAGTGTTCAGAAAAGGTTTACCTGAGTGTTGCCGGAAAAGAAGAGTTTGAGATATAAAAATAAACTTGAAAGACTGGGATCTTTTTCTACTGGAGCGTAGGAGGCTGAGGGATGACCGTATTGAAGTTTATAAACTCATGAGAGGCCTCGATAAGGTGAATGACAAGGATCTTTATCCTCGGGTGGGTGGGCGGTTCAAAACAAAGGGGCACATTTTAAACATGTTTTCTTGAGGGGCAACTGTTTGACAAAAAGAGTGGCTCATGTGTGGAATGAACTGTCAGAGAAATGGATGGATGCTTATACACAGAGTCACAGAGTCATAGAAATGTACAGTTCAGAAACAGACCCTTCAGTCCAACTTGTTCATGCCAACCAGATATTCTAAACTAATCTAGTCTTCTTTTCCAGCACTTGGCCCATATTCCTCTAAACCCTTCCTATTCATCTAGATGCCTTTAAAATGTTGCAATTGTACCAGCCTCCACCACTTCCTCTGGCAGCTCATTCCATACACATACAACCCTCTGTGTGCAAAAGTTGCCCCTTAGGTCCCTTTTAAATTTCTCCCCCCTCACCCTAAACCTATGCCCACTAGTTCTGGACTCCCCGACCCCGGAAAAAAGACCTTGTCTATTTACCCTATCCATGCCCTCATGATTTTATAAACTTCCATAAGGTCACCTTTCAGACTCCGACGCTCCAGGGAAAACAGTCCCAGCCAATTCAGCCTCTCCCTATAGCTCAAATCCTTCAACCTGACAACATTCTTGTAAATCTTTTCTGAACACTTTCAAGTTTCACAACGTTCTTCTGATAGGAGGGAGACATAATTGCATACAATATTCCAACAGTGGCCTAACCAATGTCCTGTACAGCTACAACATGGCCTCCCAACTCCTGTACTCAATGCTCTGTCCAATAAGGAAAGCATACCAAATGCCTCCTTCACTATCTTATCTACCTGCGACTCTCCTTTCAAGCAGCCATGAACCTGCACTCCAAGGTCTCTTTGTTCAGCAACACTCCCTAGGACCTTACTATTAATTCTATAAGTCCTGTTCGGATTTGCCTTTCCAAAATGCAGCATCTCACATTTATCAAACTTAAACTCCATTTGCCACTCCTCATCTGATTGGCCCATCTGATCAAGATACGTTGTAATCTGAGGTAACCTACTTTGCTGTCAACTACACCCCCAATGTTGGTGTCATCTGCAAACTTACTAGCTATACCTCCTATGTTCACATCCAAATCATTTATATAAATGACGAAAAGCAGTGGACCCTTCACAGATCCTTGTAGAACACCACTGGTCATAGGCCTCCTGTTTGAAAAGCAATCCTCCACCACACCCTCTGTCTTCTACCTTTGAGCCAGTACAGTATCTAATTGGCTAGTTCTCTCTATATTCCATGAAATCTAACTTTGCTAAACAATCTCCCATGGGGAACCTTGTTGAACGCCTTACTGAAATTCATGTAGATCATGTCCATTGTGCTGCCCTCAGTTATATTGTTTAAAAGGTATTTGATTACATTCATGGATAGAAAAGGTTTGAAGGGATATGGGCCAAGCACAGGCTGGTGGGACTAGTTTAACTTGGGAATGTGGTCAGTATGGACTGATTGGACCAAATGGTCTGTTTTCATACTGTATGACTTGATGGCTTTATAAAATCCACAAATTTTTGACTTTTTGGGTGAACTATTCATTATTAGTGGGCGGCACAGTGGCAAGTGGCTAGCACTGCTGCCTCACAGCGCCAGAGACCCGGGTTCAGTTCCCGCCTCAGGCAACTGACTGTGTGGAGTTTGCACGTTCTCCCCGTGTCTGCGTGGGTTTCCTTCGGGTGCTCCGGTTTCCTCCCACGGTCCAAAGATATGCAGGTCAGGTGAATTGGCCATGCTAAATTGCCCGTAGTGTTAGGTAAGGGGCAAATGTAGGGGTGGGTTTCGCTTCGACGGGTCAGTGTGGACTTGTTGGGCTGAAGGGCCTGTTTCCAACTGTAAGTAATCTAAATCTAAATCTAAATTTTCTAGGTTGAGGTAGCTGCAAGAACAATTAAGAAGATCAATTTCATTCAAGATGAAGCAGCTTGCTTTAGCCAAATCTGAACATAGACCTCATCATCCTGTTTCAAAAACATGGAGCTCCATACCTTACAGCATTTAGGAACGCCTTCATTAGCCTAATGAAGAGCCGTTCCTGATGAAGGGCTCTGGCCCGAAACGTCGAATTTCCTGTTCCTTGGATGCTGCCTGACCTGCTGTGCTTTAACCAGCAACACATTTTCAGCTCTGATCTCCAGCATCTGCAGACCTCACTTTTTACTCACAGTGCAAAAACATCCCTGGTTTATCAGTGAAGGACAATAAATGCCAACCCCGCCATTCTGGCTAGCTGCTGTTGTCATCTTTGCGGGTATTTGGTAGAAAGTGAAGCAAGGACAGGCAGGGCACGGACCATCGATGGGCATTTATCTTTTTACATTCATGAAATATGGACGTTCCTGGCAAGGCTGGCACTTATTGCTCATCCAGATTACCCTTCTGAAGGTGGTGAGTTATTTTCTTGAATAACTGTAGTGGGCATATCTAGAGTATTGTCCGAGGGAGTTGCAGGATTTTGATAAAGCAATGGTGATGGCAATCCTAACTTATAATTTGATTTGTATGTGGGTGTCAATGACTAGGCCAGCATTGATTGGTCATCCCTAATTCTCTGAGAGAAGGCAGTTGTGAGCTACTAGACAGTGTGCTAATGAAGTGTTCTGGATGGTGTCAAGCCTCTTTATTGTTGGAGATACACACATCCAGGCGAGTGGAGACTACTATATAAAATTCCCACTTAATACCATATAAATGTGGGCATGCACTGGGAAGGCAGGAGGTGAATTTTCACAGAATTCCCAGCCTCTGACCAACTTTTATAGCCACAGTGTTTATATAGTTGAATGGGATGGTTATTGCCTTGCATGATCATTGTGTGGCATGAATATTACATGCCCCTTATCAGCCCAAGTTTGGGTTTTGTCCAGGTCTTGTTGGATATAGACACACTCTGCTTAAGTATCTAAGGAGTCACAAATTATGCAGAACATTATGCAGTCATCAGCAAACATTCCAACTCCCTACCTTATGACAGATGGAAGGCATGTGAAGCTGACGATGTTTGGATCTAGACCACTACCTTGAAGAACTGCTGCAGAGATGTCCTGGAGCTGAGATGATTGACCCCCAACTGCAACCTTTTTCCTATGTGCCAGGTATGACTCAAAGCAGTGGAGAGTATCCCCCTTGATTCACAGTGACACTGATTGCACTTGACATCCTTGATACTCGATTAAATGTTGTCAAGGACAGTCACTGTCACCTAAACTCTAGAGTTTAGTTCATGATTGGAATCAGGTTGTACTGAGATCATAAGCCAAGTGGCCCTGGCAGAACCTAAACTAAGCATCAAGTCAGTAGGTCATTGCTGAACGGTGGTGCTTGTTAGGACTGTTGATGACACTTTCCATCAGTTTACTCATGATGGAGAATATACTGACAGGGCAATAATTGGCTGTCTTAGATTTGTCCTCATTTTGTGCACATGGACATACTTGGACAATGTTCCACATTGTTGGCTAGGTGTTATAACTGTACTGGAACAGTGTAGCAAAGATTGTGGCTAGTTCTGGACACAGGTCTTCAGTACTATTGCCAGAATGTTGTTGGGGCCTATAGTCTTTGCAGTATCTGATGCCTTTAGTCATTTCTTGACATCACATGGAGTGAATCAAATTGGTTGAAGACTGGGATCTATGATGTTGGAGGAGACTTCAGGAGGAGGCTGAGATGTAACATCCACTCAGCATTTCTAGCTGAAGATAGATGCAATTGCTTCAGTTTTAGTCCTTTACGCTGATGTTTTGGGCTTCCTGTTTTTGAGAATGAGAACAGTTGTGAAGACTCCACTTTGAGTTAGTCATTTAATTGTCGACCATCAGTCCTGAGTGTATGTTAAAGGACTGCAGACTAGTGCTGTGGGCTCACTCATCCTTGCATTTCTGCTGTTTGTCATGCAAGTCTGGTTTTGTAGTTTTGCCAGGTTGGCACCTCAATTCTAGGTATGTCTGGTGCTTCTCCTGGCATGCCCTCCTGCACTCTCCATTGAACCCCTGGCTTGAGGCAATGGCAGAATGAAGGGTATATCGGGTCATAGACTTGCAGACTTTGTTGGATATAGCTGGGTGCATCTCCAATAGGTGAGGATGAGGTCAAGTAGAGTTTCCCTTCTTGTTAGTTCCCTCATCACCTGCTACAGCCCCTGTCTAGTAGTTACATCTGTAAGGATGCAAGCAATTCAGTAAGTATTGGTATTACTGAGGAATTTTAGTGATGGTCACTAAAGCCCCCCAACCAGGGCACAGTCTGTGTCCTTGCCAACTTCGGTGCGTCCTATAGGTGGTGTTCAATATGGAGGAGTGTTGATTCATTGGTCAAAGGTTGCAATTCGTGATAATCAACAGAACGTTTCCAATGTTTGACATGATGTCACGAACTTTCATGGGGTTGGGAGTCAATAATGAGCACTTCCTAATCGCCTCCCACACGTCTGTGAGTCAGTAATGTGAGATCAGTAAGGCTGGCAGATTTTTTTCACTTACAGATATTAGTAAACGATATGAGCTTAATGACAGTGGTCATATGGCCACCATTATATAGGAACAGGAGGAGGTCATTCAGCCCCTCAAGCCTGTTCCACCATTCTATGAGATCATGGCTGATCTGTGACCTAACTCCATATACCTGCCTTTGGCCTAAAGCTCTTAATACCTTTGATGAGCAAAGCTTTATCTATCTCATATGGAAAATTAACAACTGACCCAGCATTAACTGCTGTTTGTGGAAGAGAATTCCAAACATCTCCCACCCTTAGTGTGTAGAAGTGCTTCCTAACATCTTTCCTAAATGGTCTGATCCTAATTTTCAAACTATACTCCCTAGGTCGAGAATCCCACACCCCTGTGGAAATAGTTGATCTTTATCTACCCTGCCAATATCTTTATCTACCCAGTTAATATCCTAAAGACTTCGATCAGGTCATCCCTTAACCTTCTGCATTCTGGGGAAAACAAGTCTGATTTGTATACCTCTCCTTGTAACTTAGGTTACCTTTTAATTCAAGATTTTATTGAGTTTAAGTTTCACCATCTGCTGTAGAGGGATTGTAACCCATGGGCCCAGAGCATTAGTCTGGGTGTAGATTAATAACCCAACATTACCAATGTATCATCACCTCCCAGCCCTAACTACCCTGAAAAAGTAAGCATTACACTGGCAACTTTTCCAGACTAATTAGAAATAGACATTAAATGCTGGTGGATTTAGTATACAGTCATATCCCACAGATGAATAATAGAAAGTTAGGTTGACATGTGACTCGGAGGAGAATTTGCAGGTGATGGTGTTCCCACGTGTCTGCTGCTTTGTTGTTCTGGGTGATAGAGATTGCAAGTTTACAAAATATCATTGAAAGAGCCTTGGCAAGTTGCTGCAGTGCATTTTGGAGATGGTACATATTGCTGCCACAGTGTCTCTGATGGAAAGAGTGAATATTTAAGGAAACACAATAAGTGTTAATCATTTGAGCTGTTTTCTTGTCTATTCAATCTCCTTATAGGACAAATCCCTCACCCCAGAATCCACACTGGCAAATACAAAGCAAGACATTTGCATTTATTTGATGGATGTTGAATCTACAGCCTTCATAAGCCCTTCATAGTCAATTAACCATTTTTTAATGTAATCGTCATGCAGACAAACATAGAAGGAGGGCTTATGCCCGAAATGTCGATTCTCCTGTTCCTTGGATGCTGCCTGACCTGCTGCGTTTTTCCAGCAACACATTTTCAGACAAACATAGAAGCCAGTTTGTGTGCAGTAAGATTTACTGTTGAGTAAATGTCTGAAGTTTGAGTTAATTTAGTTTTGATGAAGTTGTATGAAGAAGGAATATTGTCTAGGACATCAGCAAAACATACTGCTTCCCCATACATGTTACCAGGGGATATTTTCCATTGCCTTATTGGGAAGAGGAGGTTGCCCTAACACCTCATCACAAAAACAGATGGCACTATGGACAAACTAATTTTTACTTATCACGAGGAGAAAGAAAAATAAAGACAGCAGTTGGTAGATGGAGAGATTGTACATTCAAAGGCGGCACGGTGGCACAGTGGTTAGCACTGCTGCCTCACAGTGCTAGAGCCCTAGCTTTAATTCCCGCCTCAGGCAACTGTCTGTGTGGAGTTTGCACATTCTCCCTGTGTCTGTGTGGGTTTCCTCTGGGTGCTTTGGTTTCCTCCCACAGTCCAAAAATGTGCAGTTTAGGTGAATTGGCCATGCTAAATTGCCTGTAGTGTGAGGTGTAGGGGAATGGGTCTGGGTGGGTTGCTCTTCGAAGGGTCAGCGTGGACTTGTTGGGCTGAAGGGCCTGATTCAGCACTGTAAGTAATCTAATAAAAATAAACTTTAAGCACACAGCGTTTTTTTTTCTGTGAGAAGTTCTGTTATAAACTTTAAATCCACCAGATTGTGTGGTTAGAATTTCTCTGTGGACTTTTACTAACTGTAAGCTTAATCTTAAGAAATTGCAGGCAATCCAGATGACCAAAGCTTTGTCACCTTTCCAGTGCTACTCAATAATTGTTTCTCCAGGAGATCATTGAAAAAATGTATTATTCAAGAAAATTATATTTTTTATGACACACACCAAATTCCAGAACAATTTTGACTTCAAAAATGTTTTATCCTATTTATGTTCTCAAAGTTGTAAAATGAAATGTGGTTAATACCATTGGAATTCATGGAAACAGGAAGTTTTAAGTAGGCACATTTTTTGAAGTATTCTGTCTACAGTTTCTCATTAACACTTCAGGTTTTATTTATGGGAATGCATTTGACTGGATTTTCCAAGGAAGGGTTTAGCCAAAGTTTGGAAAGTTTTATCAATATTTAAAGGCAATGTTTCACTTGATTAAACATACACACATTACATGTATTATAGCTATTGGTTAAACATACACACATTACATGTATTATAGCTATTGGTTAAACATACACATATTACATGTATTATAGCTATTGGTTAAACATACACACATTACATGTATTATAGCTATTGGTTAGATTTGTCAATTCCTCAAGAGTACAGAGAAAAAAATAACATTGAAGTTCATTGATGGTGCAACTCAGGCATTTATTGTACTTAAACTGCATAATAAGCAACAAAGTCCAAGACATGTTGACTGCACCTGTCCAGTTGCTTTAAGTTCCTGATTATGCAATCTGATTAATAGGAACATAAATCAAGTATAATTGTTTCGAATTTAACATCCCTCCCTCTGGTTTTTCTAAATCTGTTTATTCTTGATTTGAGTTCTGCCATAGCAATGCATTAACTACACAGAAAATTGCTTCTATTTCTCGGAGAGAAAGCCTATGTGGCTACAATGCTCTTTGTGACTGTCATTTGTACCTCTTCCATCAGACAGAAGATATAAAAGCTTAAACACATGTATCAACAGGTTCAAGAGCAGCTTCTTCACCACTGTCATTAAACTACTGAATGGAGCTCTCAAATTTCAAATCTAATGTTGATTTTGCTTTTTGTACACCTTTTGTGCAGCTGTAACTCTGTATGCCTCGCTCTGTTCAATCACCCTATGATCTGAATGTCTTTGTATGTTATGGTCTGCCTGTTCTGTATGCAAAACAAAACATTTCACTGTACCTAGGTACATGTGACAATAATAAATCTCATCAAATCATCTCATTACCAGGCATCAAAACTGGGATATGAATAATAAATGAAAATCAAAGGTTAGTGGACTGACACCTAATATAACAGATTAACGTTTTGTCAGTTATAGACCTCCCATCAGTTTGAACAGATAGGAACTTTCAAGATCTCACTCAATAGCATGTCTATCGTCTTTGTACAAAAGCTCAGCAATTTCAGAGAAAGATCCTCTCCCCCAAATCAAAATATAACAGTCCCAACAAAAGAATGGCAGTGACTGCATCTTCGGGATTGAGTGTGGAACTTGTTGGATAATGTGAAGTACAAAATATTACACAAACACAAACATGCAATGTATGTGTGTGGTTATGATGAGAATTAGGGGGTGAGTGGTGAATGACAGTCATTGCCTTTTCCCAGTTTCATAAAATCTTTTTTCGGACCGAGCACTGAATCATTCATTTCCCAAATCTGACAAGCTGTATGAGAGCATAGAAACCAGCACAGGAAATGGGAGACATCTGTAATAAAACCGGCGAACATGCTATTAATTTGTTTCTCTTGCTGGTGTGGTCCCAGAGTTTGTACTTGCCTCCAGAGACAGCCACAGCAGAAACAAGTACCGTACACAATGTGAAATTTCATTTCCATTCATCTTCCAACCCTTTTTTTTTGCCAGAACCACATTCTGTAAATCTCTCACAGGGAAGTTGTTGGACCTTTTTCACGAATATTTCAGATTTCTTGAGGGAGGCAACGTCAGAGCTGGCCAACAATCCAAGTGGAAGCTGATGACAGAAACTGACATTAATCAGTTCCACAGGCATGTTCTCCCCAGCAGGTTCCTTCCAATAAATCAAAGCACAGAAATTCTAATGGGAATCTAACCATGTGAGAGCAAACATTCATTATGGTCATGAACCAACAAATATGACAAATTTACTATCTGATTGCTTTTAGCATGTATAGCCTATGTATGTTAATTTTGATTTTGGGAGAAGAATATGTACATCTGCTGAGTGCCAGTTCTAACTATGCACAGAATACTTTCAGACGTAATGCAATAAATAGCTAGGGTCTTTTGAAACTGAATTATTTATGATTTTAAACTTTCAAATTATCTATAACTGGAGAGCCAGACATTTAATATGTTTCATGCTACACAATTTTAACATATGGTCCCAATGATCATTCTGTTTTTTCAGTTTGCTCTCACTGTAAATGTTTTACTTAAAGTATAAAATGACTTGACCTTTGACCATAATAGGCATAACAATTTATAAAATTGAGGGGTTTTTTTAGGACAAAATGAGCATTTGTTCATGTATGCAGTGGACGCCCCAAAATCTGTCAATGTTTTTTAATAAGTTGCAAAATTATTTTCTTCAGAAAAGGAATAATTTGTTCCATCAAAATGGAAAAGAAAATTACAGAGTCTTTATCGTGTTTTGCAGGAATGTAATAACCCCATATGGTTGTTAAAGCCAGAAAATAGATTTCAAAATGTATGGGAAGTTTACTCTACTGACAGAGAAGGGTAGAGTAATAGTATTGATGTAATATTTCAATACCACTATGTTCCGCTATCATTTTCTTTCAGTTGCTGATTAGTCCATTGCATTGTCACGGTCTTCAGTGTTTTATTTCAAATTCCTGGTATTTCTAGTTGCCTTTTCTTCGTCGGTTTCTCTTTCCAGCCACTTATCTATCTATGAATCTCCCACATTCTCTGTAATTGAAAAATAGATAAACAATATCAAAAATAGGAAGTGTTTTGCTGACACCTAGTGGGAATATTGTTGTAATTCACTTTATGGGGACAGTTGCGAAATGTATATTGTGAAGGACCCAAATTTAATTTAAGAATCACTACAAAATAGTGTATTTTCTATTTGCAGAAGACGTACACATTGGAAACTAATTATCACAATTAACAATAAGACATTTACACACACTGGGCATTATTTTATCTTCATGCTATAGTTTGGAATTGACCAAGTCGGATGTCACACGACACCAGATTATAGTCCAAATGTTTTATTTGAAATGGCAAGCTTTTGGAAGGCTGCTCCTTCATCAGACAGAGTCACTTCACCTGACAAAGGAGCAATGCTCCGAAAGCTTGTGATTTCAAATAAACCTGCTGGACTATAACCTGGTGTTGTGTGACTCCTGAGTTTCCCCACACCAGTCCAACACCAGCCCCTACACATCATTACTTTCTGTTGAGCAATATGCAAAATGGAACATAATTGATTATCACCCAATTTTCACTGTTGTATCAAGTCACAATCCAATCCTGGCAGGAGTTTTGCGTTACTTCCATCCTATTAAATAAAGGCAAAAAAACTGCAGGTGCTGGAATCCAAGGTAGACAAGCAGGAGACTGGGAGAGCACAATCTGATGCTGCCTGGCTTGCTGCGTTCTCCCAGCCTCCTGCTTGTCCACTTCCAATCAAATCGAAGCAGTCTGGGTAAAATATACACAGCTATCGGTTGTGCTGGATCTCTGCCGCTATAGTACGTCACAGGAAAATATGAAAAAGCTGAAGTCCATGTGTTTTTTTTCTCCTCTTCCCCTAGCAAAAATGTGACAAAGTATAGTGGATACCCCATTTACGCATATGAACAGAGCTTTGGCCAATTCCTTGCCCAAGGTTATGGAGGCACAGAGGGACATCTCCAAGTCAAGGCACTGCTTAGCCTAACATTTGTCTTCAGGAAAATGCTGAAACTTATTATTGAGGAGAAGTTACAGAACGTCTAGAAAATCATAATGCAATCAATCCAAGTAAATGTGATTATATATAAGGGAAACTGTGCTTGACAAATTTATTGGATTTGTTTGCAGAAGAACAGCAGAGAATATAAAAGGCTAACATCTCAGGGTGTTGGGGTAATATATTATCATGAGTGGAGGATTGACAATAGTCAGGAGAAATAGTTCATTTTCAGTAGTGCACACTGTCACAGGTGGGGTCTCTACATGAATGCTTGCCAGGGCTATAACTATTTAACTATGATTTGCATTAAGGGATTTGTGGTGTTATTGCTAAATTAGCTGATGATAAAAAAAATAATGATTGGGAAGTAGGTTATGTGACTGACGCAAAAGGATTTGGATATGTTAAGTCTTGGGGAAAATATTGGCTGATGGAATCTAATGTAGGAAATTGGTGGAAAGAACAGAAAAGTCTTGGAATTGTCTACAGTGGTGAAAGCTCTATCATTAACAATGGTCAAGGCTCAGGTTAGACAGATTGTAGATTGACAACAGTGTCAAAGATTAAAAGGGCAGGGGGAGCCATAGTTAGGAGGTAGGCAAGTGGTGTTAAGGCCGCAGCCAGATCATCAACAACCTACTTGAATGATAGAGCAGCTTTGATGGGCTGAACTACTTTCAAGTCATATTTCCCAAGTAACTGAAGGTCTTCTAAAAAAAAGTGACGTCTCAGTTCAGACAATGCATTAAAGGTATGAGAATAGAGTCTGGTTGTATCCTAAGCTTGAGTCATACTGGTTCTGTTTCCAAAGTAGGAATTTATAAAATGTCACATTTCCTAATTTAATGCATTGCCTGAGCTGAGATGTTATTTTTTTAATCAAACCTTAAGTTATCTCGGGAATGTGACTTGAAAGAAGTTCTGGGATTTACATGTTAATGAATTGAAACCTGCATCCCCATTCTAAAAGATGAAAGACCCAGCAGAAATCTAGGTTTATACAATATATCGCATCAGTTGCATGACACAATGATCTTTTGCTGTAAGTTCTGTGTCTTATGATCCTGCCCCATGAGTTACCTGATGAAGGAGCAGTGCTCAAGAAGCTAGTAATTCCAAATAAACCTGTTGGGCTATAACCTGATGTTGTGTGATTTTTAACTTTCTGGTACCTCCACATCATGAATGAATATTGATTGAAGTTGAATGTCTGATATCTGTATAGGCTCCATAATGTCTGGGTTGGGTAGCCTGAGGTGTAACAGTTAATATCAGTCTGGAGTGTTAGGTCTGGTTTGAGAGTGTGGTGCTGGGAAAGCACAACAGGTCAGGCAGCATCTGAGGAGCAGGAGAATAGAGCTTATGCCCGAAACGTCAATTCTCCTGCTCCTCGGACACTGCCTGACCTGCTGTGCTTTTCCAGCACTACACTCTTGTCTCTCATCTCCAGCATCTGCAGTCCTCACTGTTAGGTCTGGTTGGTTGTTCTCTTAGAGTGAAGGTGTAAGTTGGATTTTCAGACTGAACAATGGTCCCAGACTGAAATCATTCTGGCGTTGTGGGTATTTGTTGCAGCCTAAGCTCAGGCTTTTCTCCAGTAGTTTTGATGTTAGAAAAGTCCAGGGTCTTGGTCCAGTATTGTAGAATATGGAGATTTTTGTTCAATCCTGCAAGACCTGGATGAACTTTACAGAACAGATTTGTATGTTTATTCCTGTTTCATTTTTGGGTTACTGATGTGCTTAACCTGGTTTCTGTGTTGGAGTGTAGAGGGTTAGGAAGAGACAAGTCAGCAGCCACCCACAATGGAACAATATCTACAATCAACTTTGAGTTGACAATCAGTACTCAGATTTCCCAGTCTGTTCAATGCTTTCGGCTATGCCATCTATCCAGTCTAAGATTGGCATCATCTATATTGTCAATCATAAAACAAATGATAAAATGATTAGTAGGTGTATCAGTCTCCTTTTCTACTGACTGGTGACATGATTGAGAGGCCATTATCTCCATTCAATCACATTCCCCAAACTCAATGGTAACCAGTAGGCGACCACTGGTTGAGTTCATGTTATTAATTATACATTTTGTACACTATATCGATGATTGTGTATATGTGAGTGTAAAATGGAGGTAAGGGATAAAAGATTCATGTGCACAATCTACAGGTTAGAGTAGAGTTCCAGTTTTATGTCTCTTAGGCTTTTGCAGAAAGATACCTCCTGGTGGCTTCCCTGATTTCTGAATCCTCTGTTAGTTTGAAACTGTTCTTTGCGTCAAAAGCCATCTTGTCATACATAAGTTAAAGGAGCACACATGTTCAGGCTGCACTCTGTCATTCCTATCAGTAAGTGATCATGCACCATGCTGCTAAATTATGTTGCAGAATATTTATGTGTGTAGCCTTTTGAAGATGTGAGTGTGTAAAGGTTTTCCATTGTAAATTATAGCTTTATTCTATGGCCTGAGGACATACATGGCCAGTATAGAAATAATAGTTGAGTACCCATTTGCTTTTACTGGTAATATCCACACAGTCTGGACAAAATCAGTTAAACCTGCACCAAAAGCCATGGAATTTTAAATATAAGTGAATTATGCTCAAAGCCATTTACATTTCTGTTTTCTGCGAATTCTTACATTGGAACAAGGTTCAGTATTAGAGGATCAAACCCTAGACACAGAATGTCCACAGTTCCAGGGTAGATATTTTAAAGCTTTGGTTCTTGAAATTGCATTAATTTTCTCATGCACACAGGCACTAATAGACAGCTTTTTAAATATTTTCAGAAAAAAATTAGCAATTAAACTATTAGATGATTTACTATAGTGTTTAAAGTCATTTTCAGTCATTTTATATCAGGTTTCTCACAGGTGGGTGACGAGAAACTCATTATTAAGGCTGCTTATTTTTTTGTGCAAAGCCTGCTTTCATCTGTATTCATAAAACTGCATCAGGTTACTGCTGTTAAATACACGATGGGATACTTTTTAAGAAGGAGAAAAAATAAACAATTATGTTCTATTATACTATCTTATTGCACTAGATGTTAGAAGATTTTACGTTTGCGATTATGCACATACATTTTATTAGACACTTAAATTGTAATCTAACCAGCACAGCTTTGACTGCATTTTGGGATATGGTTCCCAAAGGGGAAAGTCTATCTCAAGGATACATGAAGAGTTGGTGAGATTCTGCAGTAAATGTGACATGCCCACATAGGCTATGAATTTATCAAGGGATGACTTTATTCCCTTGGTTGAAATGTGCTAATGTTTTTATATTTTAACATGATAAGCCTTGGCTCTTGCTTTAATACCATCGTCAACCTCCTTCATGTATGGATGTTGCTCATTGAGTTTCTGTTTTTCTATTGGATATATTATTGTTGAACATTTTAATTATTGTTTTAAATGCTTTCCACTGTGTTGTTTTTTAACCACTATGCATTTACATTTATTGTCTAATCAACCCTAACCAGTTCTCCACTCATATCTTTTTAATTGCTCTCTTAACTTGGAAGGTTCTCATTTGAAGACATAATTAGTAGGGCAGATAAAGGCACACCAGTAGATGCAGTATAATTGAGTTTCTGAAATGCAGTCACTAACGTTCCATCTAACATTCAAATTAAGAGCTTGTGGAATTGTGGCTGGGATATAACTTATGCAATGAAATATCATGTTCTGTTGTGAATGTATATTTCACACAAGTACATATTAAGAAAAAAATTACTGGGCAGAATCTTTTCATTAACATGTTGGGAATTGCCAAAAGAAGTTCGGAAAACTGGGAATGAGGGGATTTTCGACATCAAAAGGTTCCTAATTCTTCAACTTTTGCCACCGAGTGATCAGCATGATATCTGCATCGCTTAGGATGCATTATCATCTCATTATTCGTTCATCTCAGCCCATCGACATGCAGTTTCCCGCCTGACTGATAGAAACTAGATGGTTATGATTCCCTAACACATCAATAAGAGTGATTAACTAGTGCCTGCAGCTCTCTACATTCACCTTAGACACCAGTCACCAGCATACACCAGCATCGTCCATGGATAGTGTCCACATGTATCCTGCATCCATCGGCACCTGACACTAACCAGCCTCACTTCATCATCCTGGCTCATCTCTAACCAAATCTAAGACACTGCTACCTTTGGAGAGCACCAGCACATTCCTTTGTGAAGCTGCTGCAGTGCAGTATGTGCTCAAGGGTAGGTACCCATCTCGTGGAGATGCATCTCAGTGCTTTGCTCTCTTAATGCTCACTGATTTTGCACTTGCTTGAATTCTCACAGCACCCCTGCTGTGTACCCTCCAGTCAGACCTTAAAGACTGACGATTCTGTTTTGATTTGTCTTTCAGCATGGAGACAAAGCCAGACAGCTTGTTCTGGCTGTTACCTGTCAAGGGTGGAGGGATGGGGGTGGGGGTGGATGTAATGCAAATCTCATGCCTGTATCATGTGTCAATGCATAAATGGCTAGCACTCTGCATGCCCATTAATCAAATGGCTATATCTGAAAGGCTAAGGGAAGTGGCCCTCTGTCAGGTCAATGGAGACATCTTTCAGACACAGGGTCCGGATACTGCGGTCAGTCCAAGGACGTGGACACAGTGAGTTGGCTGCTTGAAGCAGTAATCATCAGGCGGTATGTATCATCATGGTCCAGAAATAGGTCACAGTCAAACCTGCAGCACCAATACAAACAATCCTGGTAATCAGTCCAGACACATGGGGGTGTGGTCACTCATCAAGCAGGGCAGTCCATCCAAGTTGGGAAGTGATTGTCCATGCATGGTCAGTTCAGGGGGTCAGCTTACTCAGTGTCGAGGGAATTGCCATGGGTAGGGGAGTGGGGGAATGCTGTGGTAGGGGAGCTGGGGAAACCAATTATGGGGACTGGAGACAATATACTGACATGCAGAGGGGCTAGTAACTGTGAAGGAGGAATCTCAATTGTAAGCATTGGAGGACAGAGGTTACTGGAGGGATTGTCAATGGAGACAACCACCTCAACAGAGGCAGTTGGGGGGGGGAGTGGTTTAACAGCGCAACACAATAGCATTACTTAGCAATCGGGATAATATTTAGGAATGATTAGGAGCATTAATGGAATGTTAACCTTTATTGCAAGAAGATATCAGTGCAGCAGTAGTGAAGGCTTGCTTCAATTATGTAGGAGATTGGTTAGACCCCACCTAGAATACCATGTGAATCCTTATTTCAGAAAAGATATTCATACCGTAGGGAGAGTGGGATGGAGATTCACCAGACCTGTGCCTGGGATGGCAGGACAGTCCTGTGAAGAGACATTGAGCAAACATTGTCCTGTATTCGCAGGAGTTTTGATGAATGGGAGGAGATCTCATTGAAACTGACAAAGTACTGAAAGGTCAAGATGGGAGGAGGTGCGGTGGGAATCTTTCTCCTGTTTGAGGGAGTCTCGAACCAGAGGTAACAATTTTACATAGAAGAGGGATGTGATTTAGGAATGAAATGAGGAGAATTTGTTTTATTCAGAGGGATTTTTTTCTCTCAAAGAGGACTGATCCAAGATAGATTCCTGATTACGAGCAGTGACCAGGATTCTGGGGATAGTGTGTGTAAAAAACATTGAGGTATTCTATCAGCTGTGATCATATTGAGTGATGGGACAGGCTTGATGGACAGATTGGCCAATTCCTGTTCCTATGATGTCATAATTCAGGTGCTATGTGGGAATGTGTGGAGGATCAGGGTGGTGCCAGGAAGAAAGAAACTGGGAGGTGTGTTGGGAGGGAGCTCTTAATGACCAGTCAGAGCCTATTGTTCACTGGGTCAAGCATGACCTGCATTGCCTTCCTTACTCCTGAGACTGGACAGTGGAAATAGGAAAAGGTTCTGAGTGCATCTTATGTCTTTGATTCAGTTGCAGCATATGGGCTCTAACTGTGAGCAATGTGAGGCCTCTCAAGGGGGAATTACAATAACCAGGCAGAGCACAGACTGAAGTAATCTCTAAACATAGAATCCTGCACATGAAACGTTCTCATGCAGGATCTAACTGTGTGGGTGCGAATGCTGGTCACAAGCTAACTTGACCATATCACCGACTGTTGCAGATTGAAACTAATCATCTCCATGAAGCAGAAATAATCACAGGAGGACCTTAGAAGTCGGCTATAACACACAAAGATAGTTCAATATTTCCTTGGCTCCACAAGAGCTTAGAACTGACTTCCTATCACCTTGACTGGAAGTATCCATCAATATGTAATGATGCCTTTCTTGGATGACAACAGGGTAAGAGTAACCTGTAGTACATACAGGCTCCTGCTGACTTTGCATAGCAGGCCACATCCATGAAAGTAGGGTGCCTACTTCAAAGTTGAAAATGCGTTGCTGGTTAAAGCACAGCAGGTCAGGCAGCATCCAAGGAATAGGAAATTCGACGTTTCGGGCATAAGCCCTTCATCAGGAATAAGGAGAGGGTGGCAGGCAGGTTAAGATAAAAGGTAGGGAGGAGGGACTTGGGGGAGGGGCGATGGAGATGTGATAGGTGGAAGGAGGTCAAGGTGAGGGTGATAGGCCGGAGTGGGGTGGGGGCGGAGAGGTTAGGAAGAAGATTGCAGGTTAGGAGGGCGGTGCTGAGTTGAGGGAACTGACTGAGACAAGGTGGGGGGAGGGGAAATGAGGAAACTGGAGAAATCCGAGTTCATCCCTTGTGGTTGGAAGTCCCATTTCAATGCATTCCAGGTCCCTCCTTGTGAGAGTACTCCCTGCACCATTCAATGACAGATTATTCTAAAGCATAACTTATGAGCAGTGTGAATACTGACTGCTGGCATTACTGAGAATCTCTTCTGTTTCTGATACTTCCCACACAGACTCATTGGAACTGTGACCAATGGTTTCAGCCACAGCAGGGCTCATTGTCACTGAGGCCCCAGTGTAATGAGGACACAGAGAAATGGAGGAGGAACATCCGTCTCAACAAGCCCAGGGCCAGCAGCAAACACGGGTGGGTGCTGATAAGCACCCACATGAAGAGGTCACAGTGAAAGGTCGGCTCAGGATCCACAGGAGCTACAAAGTCTATTGTCTCAGGGCCATTTCCTCCAGATGAACAAGACATAGCTTCTTTGGCAGACTGAGGATGTCCTGGGATATTCACAGAAACTGTGCCAGATGCTGGAGTGGGACCTGTGACTCGAAGGAGTGACTGGCCAGCCTACCCCTGTGGCTACCAAGTTGACAGGTGCCTGAGCTTTCATGGAATTGACAGTCTCCAAAAAAGCCAGCGAGATACTTGTGTGTGATAGCTCCATTCCTAATCCCATGCTTAATCATGTAGCTCATTACCAACCGCAAAGACCATTTTTTGGACAGTGGATTAAAAAATGGAAACGATACTGCTGTAGACTAAGGAGACTGTGTCAAGAGATGTTCACAGTTTTTCAGGTCAAGTTTACTTGTGGATTGTGGATTCTGGAGACAAAGTTACCTTTTCCTGGAGAAGCAAGGGAGCAGTCAGCCAGAAGAGTATTGTTGGGTTTCTGAACTAAAGGGCAACCACCTGATTGGTTCCTGGGCAGATGGCTATAGTCTATGAGTAGACAATACAGCAGAAGCTTGCAACCTGCCAAGTGAGAATGTCCAATTACTTCTCTCCCTCCTCGGTGAAAAAGTAATGGCAATCTATAGGTTGCTCTCCTCACCCAGGATCTCTGCAAATTCGCCTGCTGGAAGGAAGAAGGAAAAGACTTTCTCTTCAAAGACTGACAGTGGCAAATTCTTAACCCACGCATGAAAGACAGAATCAGTGTGTAAACTACCTTGCTTCATCAACAAAGGAACTGTCAGAAAATAGAATAAAACAGGTCACCAACATCCTGTGGTCTGGATTGAACTTCGATTCTCTGTGTTTTTTCTCCATCGTCCATCCTCAATATCCACATCTTTGTGAGTCTGTCTGTTTATGGGACTGAAAGTCAATAGGTCTGGAATTGAAGTTACAGAGAGTTAGAAGCTAGAAATTTATGTTTATTATTTGCCGTTCGTTGAATGCATCTGCAATGAACAGCTGTTTTCTTGTTAAGTACAGAAACCTAGTTAGAGAATTTTATTTGCAACAAACCTGTGTTTGTCAATCAGGTAACTTGGGGACTTTAGCTAGTTTGACAAAGGTTTGTGATGAATCGAGGAACATTGGGTCTTGATTTACAATGTGCTATCCCCAGTGAGTTGTGACACAATGCAACTAGTGCCAGATCACATCACTTCATCTTGTTTTCCCAGGGCTGCAGCCCAGGCAGTAGGCTTTGACAACGTTGTTGATGTCGCCAAGCTATAGTGAACACTAGATGGTATGCACATCACAGTGAGAGCACCATGTCACAATGCAGCCGACTTCATCTGTAGAAAGCAATTTCATTCCATCAATGTACAAATTACCTGATTATCTGTACCATATCTTAGAATTCTGTGTCAGTTATCCTGGAAGCCACCATGATGTCATGTCCCTACTTGTTTTCAAGTTTTACCAGGAATGTTTTACAATGAGGGTTAAGAGCTTATCCTCTTCGACCATGGCTGATGATTCCATTTCTCACCCTGAAGACTGAGGTCAAGGGTAGATACGATGCTATCATTGAGCAGACAGGAGGCCAGCTGAAGATAAGATTTCCATGTTTGAATCAGCCTGGTGGGCAGACTCCAGGCTGAGAGCCACCTCATCTTTCCAAGCTGTGTTCTGAAAAGCTTGTACTTCCAAATAAACCTGTTGGACCAAAATCTGGTGATGTGTGACTTTTAATTGTGTCCAGCAAAGGCAATGAAGGGATGTCATGGAATCTGAGGCACTGGGAGAGCAGCAGCAATCTTCTAAAGAGCAAGATGAGGACCATCACCAATACTGCATCAACAAGCACAATTAGACAGACGCGACTGACATCCCATTGCAGTGATCACTCATTCACTGTCAACTTGTTGGTGCTCAAAAAGCAAGCAATCACTACCTGGTCCTAAGACAAATGCACCTTCTGTGTGTTTTCCTCGTGTTCACTTTTACTGAATAAAAATGACTGTGTTGAACACTTGAAGGCTTTCCTGTAAATGATGGTCCCATACTGAATCACGAGACGATGTTGGGTTACACTGGACAATAGCGAGAGAGTATCACTCCCTTAGACAGGGTTCAAAGATGGGATAAGGCTAAGGATGGGTAAGATGTAGAGCTCGATTCTTGAAAAGTAGCAGATGCATGATTGTGCAATGGAGAGTCAGCTGTGCCATCTGTAACCCTTGAGAAGCACTCGCTCAGTGAATGGGAACACAGTTTGGCAGCACCTCATCAGGATCATATTGGGTATAAGTCTAGCACCAGGGATTTCACTGTGGTGAGTTACTCTGCCTCTGGCGAGTGGAGGAACGCAACAAGTAGGTGCAACAGTAATGTAGTGCAGAGGTAATGAGGTGAGCCTGGTACGCTAAGGTGAGAAAACTCACTAACCGTCATGGAGAGAAATCCTCCATCAGACATGCATCTCCAGTCATTCCACTCCATTTGTTTTGCTTGCTTTATCAGGGAAGGTTTGGAACCATTGTTGTGCTTGGCTACATACAATACACTGGTCTACGTTAAGAAATTTTACCAGAGAAAAAGAGATGTTTCCTCACATGGCCTTATCAGTGAAATTGCATCAATAAGGGCACGGTGGCACAGTGGTTAGCACTGCTGCCTCACAGCGCCTGTAGACCCGGGTTCAATTCCCGACTCAGGCGACTGACTGTGTGGAGTTTGCACGTTCTCCCCGTGTCTGCGTGGGTTTCCTCCGGGTGCTCCGGTTTCCTCCCACAGTCCAAAGATGTGCGGGTCAGGTGAATTGGCCATGCTAAATTGCCCGTAGTGTTAGGTAAGGGGTAAATGTAGGGGTATGGGTGGGTTGCGCTTCGGCGGGTCGGTGTGGACTTGTTGGGCCGAAGGGCCTGTTTCCACACTGTAAGTCTAATCTAAGTCTAATCTAATCTAAGGTACTGGTGAGCAAAGTCATTTTTAACTGGTAAAATTTGCACCTACATTGATTAAACTAAAAGCTTATGATTTTAGGTATTCATTGTCAGGATAAACCCACTGGAAGACTCATTGCATCTATTGAACTCTTCTGGTGAGAAAAATAGCTTGATTTGTCTTGTCAGAAACAGGAAGGAAGTTTGCTATCCAACATAAACCACGTTGTCATATTTTCACACATACCACTTCCACTCACTTTTACATATGTTAATTCCCTGCAGTCTGTTTAAAATTACCTGCCATGAGCTTGACAGAGCTTAGATTCCAGATGGAGCATTGTACAGTCCCTCATCTTAAACTGATCTTTAAACTTTAAAATATGTTGGGTCCTCAGATTCATTTTGCCGATACCAAACATAACTCCCTAAAAGGAAGCATTTTTATTGCTTATTTATTTTTAACCTTATCCTTTTTTTTCTAGTGCAGATTATTCTTTACTCTCTTAGGAACAATTAATCTTCTGCTCACTAAACCAGAAAATCTGAAACATCAGGTTTTAAATGCAGTATCTGCCAAATTCCAAACAACAAACATATGCGTTGCTACAAATTTCTTGATGATATTTCACAGTCATACTGAAAAAAAGTGTATTTATTCATGAGCAATGTAATTTTGAACTTACCTTTAAGTGACATTCTCATGTTGTATTTTAGAATTAAGCTTTTGTATTTATTTGACCAATAGTGTCTCCTACGTGGTTTGAGAAGAATAATAATGGAAGCTCTTTAAAAAATAGTGGTGCAAAATTTAAGTGGTTACTGCACAACTAAGAAAGCAGCTGAGATGAAAGATGGACAGCTGAGATTAAAGACACCAAATAAATTAAATCCTTCCTCCCCTTCTCGATGATTTTGGGAGTCGGTTGGCTCAGTTGGCTGGATGGTTGGTTGGTGTTGGAGAGTGATGCCAACAGCGCAGATTCCGTTACTGTGCCAGCTGAGGTTACTACGATGGTGCCTCTTCCTCAACTTCAACATTCACCTCAGACACAATAACCCTCAGGTTAAGCCACCACCAGTCTTCCATGAGAGAGTGCCTCTACTTATTTGATTGATTAGATTAGATTCCCTGCAGTATGAAACAGGCCCTTCAGCCCAACAAGTCCACACCGACCCATTCCCCTACCCTATATTTACCCCTAACTAATGCACCTAACTCTATGGGCAATTTAGCATGGCCAATTCACCTGACCTGCACATCTTTGGATTCAGGGAGGAAACCGGAGGAAACCCACACAGACATGGGGAGAATGCGCAAACTCAACACAGGCAGTTGCCTGAGGCTGGAATCGAACCTGGGCCCCGGGTGCTATGAGGCAGTAGTGTTAACCACTGAGCCATTGTGCTGCCCTCTGTTATTGTTTTATTATAAACAATAAACTGAACAGTAAAAATAGTATAATTGTTGGCAACATAGCCATAATTGTTTTGAGAAGCCAGGATTCAAAAAAAAATATCATTGAAGAGAACTGTTGCGTTAGTGTAGATGACAATTGTCAATCAGGACCATGTGGAAGTCCCAAGACAGCTGACATCTGGCAGGAATTGTCCAGGAAGTTAGATCTTTGGCAATTATCTGACCTCCAGAACAGTCTCTAACTCTGAGTTAGTTACAGAGTTATCAGGCAGTCCTGACTTCCCAAACTGATTGGCTAGCTGGGAAAAGATAGAGTAATTATAACTGGCTATAATTCCTGGCTCTCTGTGAAACTGAACACTGCCCTGACCTAATCGTACCATTACCAACTCACCACTGACTCCCACTCAAGTTGCTCCCAATGCCCAATAGACACCAAACATTCCTCCCTCCCTACTGACCTCACTCTTAACCCAACCTGTGACTCCTGCCAATTTCCCCAAGGATACTCAACCCACCCCACACCCCTCACTGCTCACCACACCAACTTGACCATAAATCCCCCGATGGACACCCTGAATCTGAGAGTCAAAGACCTAACCAGACCTTTGACACTCCCAAGCCCACCCACGGACCAACCTCCTTCCCTGAATCTGTATCCCAATTCCGAAACCCTGGCTGGCCCACGTTCCTCTCCAGCAACTCAACTAACTCCAACTATCTCCAGCAACTCCCCAGTCCAAACTATGGCTTCCACAAACTATCAAAGACCTGACCCATAACTCTACATTCCTCCCATTACCCACCCTAAACCCTGCCCACCTAGCACCTCTACTTCCCACCTGTCTGGCACTGCAGTCTCCTCACTTGCATTACAAACTCCATATCTCTCAGTAGCTGCCAAAGTGGGCTTTAGAACTTTTAAACAGAATAATTCTGGAAGTATTGCTGCAAAACTGGGTTGTGGCTCAAGATTGGAATACTCTGCTTTTGTACTTGTGCACTCCTGGTTTGGCATGGCTTCTGTCTCAAAGGCTCAGCCAGAGGAAAACTCTTTTAAAGGTAAACGGGCAACCTTTAGTCTGATCTGGCTCAGAAACAGGGATCAGAACATATGAGTCAATCATTCGAGTGTCTGCCTTTCTACTTGAGGATATTGTTCAACATTGCTGAAAATGTGTTGCTGGAAAAGCGCAGCAGGTCAGGCAGCATCCAAGGAGCAGGAGATTTGACGTTTCGGGCATAAGCCCTTCTTCAGGAATCTTTCTGAAGAAGGGCTTATGCCCGAAACATCGAATCTCCTGTTCCTTGGATGCTGCCTGACCTGCTGCGCTTTTCCAGCAACACATTTTCAGCTCTGATCTCCAGCATCTGCAGCCCTCGCTTTCTCCTCCCTATTGTTCAACATTGAAAACAATGAAAGGAAAAAGAAAGCTGTTGGGAGTGGAGGGAGGAAAGGTAATTCATATCCACCCATTCTACATCTTGTTACACACAGTCAGTGGGGTGAGACAAGGAGTTCTACTCTAACTTTTAAGGAGAGCAAATATATCTGTAACCATTCCCAAAGGTCCGAGTCACTATTCCTGATCAAATGTAGTTGTATTCATTTTTTTCAGTAAGATGTTTGATAAGGTTCCTATTTCAGAAAATATGGAGGCATAGGATTGAGGGTGATTTAGCAGTTTGGATCAGAAGTTGACAAGCTGAAAGAAGACAGAGGGTGGTGGTTGATGAGAAATGTTCATCCTGGAGCTCAGTTACCAGTAGTGTGCCTCAAGGATCTGTTCTGGGGCCACTGCTGTATGTCATTCTTATAAATGATCTAGATGAGGGTGTAGAAGGATGGGTCAGTAAATTTGCACATGACACTAAATCTGTGGAGTTGTGGATAGTGCGGAAGGATGTTGCAGGGTACAGAGGGACATAAATAAGCTGCAGAGCTGGACTGAGAGGTGGCAAATGGCGTTTAATGTGGAAACATGTGAGGTGATTCACTTTGGAAGGAGTAACAGGAATAACAGGGCTAATGGTAAGATTCTTCATTGTGTAGATGAGCAGAGAGATCTCAGTGTCCATACCCATAGATCTCTGAAAATTGCCAGCCAGGTTGGTAGGGTTGTTAAGAAGGCGTATGGTGTGTTAGACTTTAGTGGTAAAGGGACTGAGTTTTGGAGCCATGAGGTCATGCTGCAGCTGTACAGAACTGTGGTGCAACCACACTTGTAGGATTGCATACAGTTCTGGTCGTGTCGTTATAGGAAGGATGTGGAAGCTTTGGAAAGGGTGCAGAGGAGATTTACCAGCATGTTGCCTGGCATGGAGGGAAGGTCTTATGAGGAAAGACTGAGGGACTTGAGGCTGTTTTCATTAGCAAAGAAGGTTAAGAGGTGACTTAATAGAGACGCACAAGATGATCAGAGGATTAGATAGGGTGGGCAGTGAGAGCCTTTTCCCTCAGATGGTGATGGCCAGCACAGGGCGACATAGCTTTAAACTGAGAGGTGATAGATATAGGACAGACGTCAGATGTCAGAGGTAGGCTTTTTTACTCTGAGAGTAGGAAGGATGTGGAATGCCCTACCTGCAACAGTAATGGACTCACCAACTTTAAGTGCATTTAAATGGTCATTAGATAAATATATGCATAATAATGGAATAGTGTAGGTTAGTTGGGCTTCAGATTAGTTTTGCAGGTCAGTGCAAGATTGAGAGCTGAAGGGCGTGTACTACGCTGTAATGTTCTATGTTCTATATCATGTGGGGTGAAGAGGGTCTACAGCCAGTCATGTGTGTTGTCCCAATCACTCTAGGAGCTTATCTGAGTACACTACAACAGACAAGCCATAGTAAACTCAGCAGGTCAAGTGCAAGCAGCTAGGCCAGTCAGGGCTCCTGTTGTGGTGTCATTCCAGGGTGTGGGCCTGTTTATCCTCCAAACAGACAAAAGGGAGGGATTGAGTCTGATGGAATTAGATGCAAGAGTAATTAGATGGTGGCACTTGAGCAGGAAAGGTGATGTGGCACCCCTATTGAGTGAACAGGAGAAAAAGGGGGCAGGAAATAGGATGGCTGTCCTGTTCACCATCCTACCCACCAGCCCTGCCAGGTGTCTGTCTGTGAAACAGGCACCTAGCTTACTTTTCTTCTGAGACATGATCAAGGCCAAGCACTGCAGTTTGAGGGGCAGTTCCTGGCTTGTATCATTAAAGTGGTGTGTGACTGGGCCTTAAACACAGAGCAAGAGGTATGCGGACTGGTAGGTCTGGTAGAAACATACCCTCCAGCTCATAATTAATGAGGTGAAAAGCAAGAGACTGCCGGAGAAAATTCACCCTGGGTCACGATCAGTGTGGCACCATTAAACTCACTTCAAGGACTAAAGTTGCCCATTCACTGTTAGAGTCAGATGAGGAGAATTTGATGGAATTGGTTGAATCATGTATGTGGTGCTAAGAATAATGTTCTGCTGAGAGTGTCTGAAAAGCTTGTGTCCAAATTAAACCACATAACTTTAAAGGTAATATTCTCTGGGACAGTGCTGTTGTGACAGAGCAGCAATGTCCATTCATCTTGGCCAGAAAGCCAAGTTTAAACTCCCACGTGCCTCAGAGGTGTATCATCACAGGGTTGAATAGGCAGAGGAGAATAAAAACAAAGGAGACAGTGAGTACCGCAGATGATGGAGATCAGAGTTGAGAGTGTCTTGCTGGAAAATCACAGCAGGTCAGTCAGCATCCAAGGAGCAGGAAAATCGACGTTTCGGGCCGGAGCCCTTCATCAGGAATGAGGAATGATTAAAAAAAAAAGTCTGGACTGCTACCCAACCTGCTAAAAATGAACATAGGAGTAAACAAACTACAGGGTTCAATGCATGGCTGGAAGGGTGGTATCCAAGGCACTATTGGTGGCACTGGAAACACATCATGGGAAAGAGGGATTCATCCTGTTGGAACTGATCTGACTTAAAAGGTGCAGGGGTCAGTATCCTGTCAGAGTTCAAGAGTAGGGCATTAAACAGGGCTTTAAACCATAGAACATAGAACATTACAGCGCAGTACAGGCCCTTCAGGCCTCGATGTTGCACTGACCTGTCATACCAATCTGAAGCCCATCTAACCAACACTATTCCATGTACGTCCATATGCTTGTCCAATGACAACTTAAATGTACTTAAAGTTGACGAATCTACTACTATTACAGGCAAAGCATTCCATACCCTTACTACTCTCTGAGTACAGAAACTACCTCTGACATCTGTCCTATATCTATCATCCCTCAATTTAAAGTTATGTCCCCTCGTGCTCGCCGTCACCATACTTGGAAAAAAGTTCTCCCTGTCCACCGTATCTAACCCTCTGATTATCTTATATGTCGCTATTAAGTCACCTCTCAACCTTCTTCTCCCTAACAAAAACAAGTCCCTTACCCTTTCCTCGTAAGACCTTCCCTCCATACCAGGCAACATTCTAGTAAATCTCCTCTGCACCCTTTCCAAAGCTTCCACATCCTTCTTATAATGCCGTGACCAGAACTGTACACAATACTCCAAGTCCGGCCGCACTAGAGTTTTGTACAGCTGCAGCATAACCTCATGGTTCTGGAACTCGATCCCTCTATTAATAAAAGCTAAAACACTGTATGCCTTCTTAACAACCCTGTCAACCTGGGTGACAACTTTCAAGGATCTGTGTACCTGGACACCGGGATCTCTCTGCTCATCTACACTACCAAGAATCTTACCATTAGCCCTGTACTTTACATTCTGGTTATTCCAACCAAAGTGAGTCACCTCACACTTGTCCGCATTAAACTCCATTTTTCACTTCTCAGCCCAGCTCTGCAGCTTATCTATGTCTCTCTGTAATCTACAACATCCTTCGTCACTATTCACAACTCCACCGACCTTAGAGTCGTCTGCAAATTTACTAACCCACCCTTCAACGCCCTCATCCAGGTCGTTTATAAAAATGACGAACAGCAGTGGACCCAACGCTGGCCCTTGCGGTACACCACTGGCAACTGGACTCCAGGATGAACATTTCCCATCAACCAGCACCCTCTGTCTTCTTTCAGCAAGCCAATTACTGATTCAAACTGCTATATCTCCCACAATCCCATTCCTCCGCATTTTTTATAAAACCTACTGTGGGTAACCTTATCGAATGCCTTGCTGAAATCCATATACACCACATCAACCGGTTTACTCTCATTTACCTGTTTGGTCACCTTCTCAAAGAACTCAGTGAGGTTTGTGAGGCATGACTTACCCTTCACAAAACCGTGCTGACATCTGTCCTAGATGAGTATAAATCCTACCTCTTATAACCTTTTCGAACACTTTACCAACAACTGAAGTAAGGCTCACTGGTCTATAAATATCAGGGTTGTCTCTACTCCCCTTCTTGAACAGGGGAACCACATTTGCTATCCTCCAGTCTCCTGGTACTATTCCTGTAGACAATGACAATTTAAAGATCAATGCCAAAGGCTTGGCAATCTCCTCCCTGGCTTCCCAGAGAAGCCTAGGGTAAATCCCATCCGGCTCAGGGGACTTATCTATTTTCACACTCTGCAGGATTTCCAATACCTCTTCCTTGTGAACCTCAATTCCACCTAGTCTAGTAGCCTGTATCTCAGTAATCTCCTCGACAACATTGTCGTTTTCTAGAATGAATACTGTCGAAAAATATTCATTTAGTGCTTCCCCTATCTCCTCTGACTCCACACACAACTTCCCACTACTATGCTTGATTGGCCTTAATCTTATTCTCGTCATTTTTTTATTCCTTAAATACCTAGAGAAAACCTTAGGGTTTACCCTGATCCTATCCACCAAAAACTTCTCAAGTCTCCTCCTGGCTCTTTTGAGCTCTCTCTTTAGGTCTTTCCTGGCTACCTTGTAACCCTCAAGCACCCTAACTGAGCTTTCACATCTCATTCTAACATAAGCCTTCTTCTTCCTCTTGACCAGAGATTCCACTTCCTTCGTAAACCACGGTTCCCACGCTCTACAGCTTCCTCCCTGCCTGACAGATACATACTTATCAAGGACACACAGGAGCTTTTCCTTGAATAAGCTCCACATTTCTAATGTGCCCATCCCCTGCAGTTTCCTTCCCCATCCTATGCTTCCTAAATCTTGCCTAATCGCATCGTAATTGCCTTTCCCTCAGCTGTAACTGTTGCCCAGTGGTGTACACCTATCCCTTGCTATCACTAAAGTAAACATAACAAAATTGTGATCGCTATCACCAAAGTGCTCACCTACTTCCAAGTCTAGCACATGGCCGGGCTCATTACCCAGTACCAACTCTAATGTGGCTTCACCCCTTGTTGGCCTGTCTACATACTGTGTCTGGAAGCCCTCCTGCACACACTGGACAAAAACTGACCCATCTATAGTACTCATACTATAGTGTTCCCAGTCAATATTTGGAAAGTTGAAGTCACCCCTGACAACTACCCTGTCTCTCTCACTCCTATCGAGAATCATCTTTGTTATCCTTTCCTCTACATCTCTAGAACTATTTGGAGGCCGATAGAAAACTCCCAACAGGGTGATCTCTACTTTCTTGTTTCTAACTTCAGCCCATACTACCTCAGTTGACGAGTCCCTAAGCATCCATTCTGTGACTGTAATACTGTCCTTGACCAACAATGCCACACCTCCCCCTCTTTTACCATCTTCTCTGTTCTTACTGAAACATCTAAATCCTGGAACCTGCAACAACCATTCCTGTCCCTGCTCTATCCATGTCTCCAAAATGGCCACAACATCAAAGTCCCAGGTACCAACCCATGCTGCAAGGTCACCCACCTTATTGGGATACTCCTGACGTTGAAGTAGACACATTTCAAACCAAGGTCTTGCTTGCCGGTGCCATCTTGTGTCCCTGAAACTTGGTTTCAGACCTCCTTACTCTCAACCTTTTCTATACTCGAACTACAGTTTTGGTTCCCATCCCCTGGCTGGATTCGCCCAATAGCCTTAGTGAATTCCCCCCCCCCAGGATACTGGTACCCCTCTGGTTCAGATGAAGACCATCCTGTTTGTAGAGGTCCCACCTACCCTAGAAAGAGCCCCAATTATCCAAGAATCCAAATCCCTCTCTCCTGCACCATCCCTGTAGCCACGTGCTCAACTCCTCTCTCTCCCTATTGCTTGCCTCACTAGCACGTGGCACGGGCAACAAACTAGAGACAACAACTCTGTTTGTCCTAGCTCTGAGCTTCCATCCCAGCTCCCTGAATTTCTGCCTTAAATCCCATCTCTCTTCCTACCTATGTCGTTGGTGCCTATGTGGACCACGACTTGGGGCTGCTCCCCCTCCCCCTTAATGATCCCAAAAACACGGGATCACGAACCCTGGCATCTGGGAGGCAACACACCAACCGTGAGTCTCTGTCATCCCCACAGAGCCTCTTATCTGTCCCCCTAACTTTGGAGTCCCCAATGACCACTGCTCTGCTCCTCTTCAGCAGGGACAGTCTCTGTGCCAGAGCCCTGTAACCCACTGCTTTCCCCTGGTAAGACCCCCCCCCCCCAACAGTATCCAAAACGGTATACTCATTGTTGAGGGGAATGGCCACAGGGGATCCCTGCACTGCCTGCCGGTTCCCTTTCCATCCCCTGACTGTAACCCATTTGCCTTTATCTTGTACCTGAGAAATGACTACCTCCCTGTAACTCCTCTCAATAATCCCCTCTGCCTCCCGAATGATCCGAAGTTCATCCGAAGTTCATTCATTGAAGAGGAAAATGGGAGAACTCTGAAGATGAATGAAATTGAAAACAGTGAAGGGAACGATGTGAAGTAAAGTTACTATCTGGATAAGCAAAGGCAGAGTGGCTAGAGGGGATAAAGAATAGAGAACTTCACAACTTTCAATAAGTGTCAGTGACTCAAGTGAGATCAGGAAAAAAACAGAAAAATATTAAATTCAAAAGCACTACAGATAAATGTGCAGAGCATGTGAGTTTTGTTCCTCTGAGCTTGAAGTAATATACCAAGGATGAAGATAATCATATTTCTGATGTAGCTAGAAGAATCTTGTTCAATGAACAAACTAAAGTTTATTGAGTTACTGCAACTATTTGCAAATGATCTGAATCTGAGGCACATTACTACTGAGACTGTGAGGAGAACAATAATCCCAGGTCTGTCTCCAACCAGCTCTTACTTTATTCTATGATCACGTCCCCATGACATCATCCCAGTGAGCATTTCTTACTGCACAGAAGTCAAGTATTAACTTTTTCAGGAATTAAAAATAGAAATTGCTGAAAAAAAACTCAGCAGGTCTGGCAGAACCCATGGAGAGAAATCAGAGTTAATGTTTCAGGTCCAATAACCCTTCTTCACAACTGATGGTAGCTAGGAAATGATATCTATATAGAAGATAGGGTGGGGGGAGGAGGGGGAGTAAACAATAGGTGAAGGTAATGCCCAAAGAGAGGGAAAAATGTTTGGAAAGACAAAGGAGTGGTGAAAATTCAGTCTCAGAGAATGAATTGTGCTCATGGGAACCATTAGTGGTTTACAATGGTTTGTGTATGATAGCAGCCCATGTGATGTCAAGGCCTGGTGTGTGGCGGTTGGGGTAAGGACATAGCCTCAACACCTTCAACTGTTGAACTCGATTCTGAGCCCAGAAGGCTACAGGAGACCCAAGCAGAAAACGAGGTGCTGTTCTTCCAGCTTACCCTGACCTTCACTGGAGCACTGCAATAAGCCTGAGACAGAGATGTTGATCAGGGAACACAATGAGGTGTTGGAATTTCAGGCAATTGGAAACTCAGAGTCTTCTTTGTGGACAGAAGGTAGGTGTTCTGTGAAGTGGTCACCCAGTCTATGCTTTGTTTCCCCAATGTAGAGGAGACCACATGGTGAGCAGCGACTGCAGTATTTTAGATTGCGTGAAGTGCAGGTAAATCATTGCTTCACCTGGAAGGTGTGTCTGAGACCTTGGTTAGTGAGGGGGGGAGGGAGTACACAAGCACACCTTCTACAATTGCAGGGAAACGTGATCTGAGGCTGGTGAGGGGAATTGTTAGGAGTGAAGGAGGAGTGGTCCAGGCTGTCCTGTAGGGAATGGGGAGGGGAAAGTGGACAAGGGAGGGGAGGGGAATATGTGCCTGGTAATGGCATCCCATTGGAGGTGACAGGAACGACAGCTGATAATCCTCTGGAAGTGGATGCTGGTGGAATGGTAGATAAGGACAAGAGGATCCTATCACTGTTGTGGAGGGAAGAGATGGGTTGAGGGCCCTGTCACCTACAGTGCTGGTGAATCCTCGGTTGAGAAAGAAGGTGGACATTTCAGAGGGCCCTTTGTCGAAGTTATCATCATCAGATCAGATGTGATGGAGATGGAGGAACTGGAAGAACTGTACAGGAAGCAAGGTGTGATCATGCATAGTCAAGGTAACTGTGGGAGTCAATGGGTTTGTGGTGGATATTGATGACTAGTTCTTTCATTTTCATTTAAGCTTTCAGACCTTTAAAAGAATATATAGCACAACCCCGCAAGTCCTTCTCACCTCAAACTATTAGCATTGAATGTTTGTTTATTGATATTTATCATTATTCTCTTCATTGCCCATTCATAAAGTGCCCTGGAGAGTGTGCTCATGAGCTATTTGCATTTCTTTGGTTGTTAAGGCACCCACACCGCTGTTAGGAAGAGATATTGAGGATTTTGACACATTAACGGTGAAAGAATAATCATATAGTTTCAACTCAGGTTGGTGTATCTATTGTCCTTCTAACTAGTAGAGTTTGCAGGTTTGTCAGGTGCTAATGGAGGAGTCTGGGTAAGTTACTGCTGTGTATTTTGTTAATAGCACATAATGCTGCCATTGTGTTAGTGGTGAAAGGTGGGAATGCTGATATTGTTGGAAGTGGCCCCAATCAAGCGGGCTACTTTGTCCTGGATGGTGTCAAGCTACTTGCCTGTTTATGGAGCTGCACTCATGCAGGCAAGTGCAGGGTA
Source organism: Hemiscyllium ocellatum (assembly GCF_020745735.1). Taxonomy (NCBI): domain Eukaryota; kingdom Metazoa; phylum Chordata; class Chondrichthyes; order Orectolobiformes; family Hemiscylliidae; genus Hemiscyllium; species Hemiscyllium ocellatum. Next base: position 139,839,918 of record NC_083403.1, on the reverse strand, counting down.
TTCCATCTCACTCCTGACTTGATTTGGAGGTGCTGGTGTTGGACTGGAGTGTACAAAGATAAAGATCACACAACAACAGATTATAGTCGAACAGGTTTATTTGGAAGCACTAGCTTTCGGAGCGCTGCTTCTTCATCAGCTTTGTACACCTGACTTGTGCCTTGTCAATTGTGGGACAGGCTTTGGGGAGTCAGGAGGTGAGTTACCCACTGCAGTATTCCTAGCCTCTGACCTGCTCTTGTAGCCACTGTATTTATATAACTAACTCAGTTCAGTTTCTTGTCAACGGGAGCCTCCACGAAGTTAATACTGATGGATTCAATGATGGTAACAGAACTAAACGTCAAAGAGTGATTGTTAGATTCTTTCTGGTTGGAGATGGTGACTGACTGACACTTGTATGGTGCAATAGTTACTTGTTAATTTTCAGCAGATGCCTGGTCATTGTCCAGATCTTGCTGCAATTGGAGATAGACTGGAGCAACTTGGCTTGGAGAGCAGCAAGTTCTGGAGCACAATATCTCAGTACTGTTGCCTATGGCCCATGCAGTATCTCCAACCATTTCTTGATATCATGTGGAGTGAATCTAATTGGCTGAAGACTGGCATCTTTGATACTGTGATTGTATAGAGGAGGCTGAAGTGTTTCATTCAGTCATCACTTCTAGCTGAAGATTGTTGCAAATGTTTTAGCCTTTCTTTTGCACGAATGTACTGGGCTCTTCTATTGCTGAGGATGGGGATATTTGTGGTGCCACCTCCTCATTGAGTTGTTTCATGGTCCATCACCATTCACAACTGGAAGTGACGGGATTGCAGAATGTGGATCTAACCTGGTGCTTGTGGAATTGCTTAGCTCTGTGCTGTTTGGCACACAACTAATCCTATTTTGTAGCTCATCGATGGCTCATCTGATGCTGTTCCAACCTGTCCTCATGCATTTTTCATTAAATCAAGGTTAATCCCCTGGCTTGAGGCAAAAGAGGGAGATTGGGGGAGGGTATGCTGGGGCCATGAGGTTACAGATGATGCCGGGGTACAGTTCTGCTGCTACTCATGGCCCACCGAACCTCATAAATGTCCAGCCTTGAGTTATTAAATCTGTATGGTCGACTTCATTTAGCACGATGGTAGGGCCACCCAGCATAATGGAGAGTCTCGCCAAGGACTGTGCAGTAGTCACCCCTGGATAGACGTCTCTGTGGTAACTAAATTGGTGAAGATGAGATCAAGAATATACTTCCCTCTTGTTGATTCCTTCACCATCCATCACAGACTCAGTCTCTGGACTCAGCTACCTTGGTCAGTATTGGTGCTGATGAGTCATTCTTGGTGGTAGACATTGAAGAGAGCAACAATTGGAGCATATTGGGTCACCTTGCCACTCTCCGTGTTTCCTCCATGTGATATTCAATATGAAGAGGGACTAATTCATTAGCTGAGGGGGGATGGTATGTTGTAACCAGGAAGAGGATTCCTAGGCCATTTCTGATCTGCTACAAAGTTAAAAATCATACAACACCAGGTTATAGTCCAACAGGTTTATTTGGAAGCACTAGCTTTCGAAGCGCTGCTCCTTCATCAGGTGGTTGTTCAGCGCTCCGAAAGCTAGTACTTCTAAGTAAATCTGTTGGACTATAACCTGGTGTTGTGTGATTTTTAACTTTGTACATCCCAGTTCAACACCGGTATCTCCAAATCATGATCTGATACAATGATACTCAACATAGAAGCTGGATCCCAAGGGAGGGCTCCGAGGTCAGATCCCTCCTGACTGTATACCATTATACCATAACCTGTGCTGGGTCTGCCCTGATGATGGAACACAAATTAGCCAGAGATGGCGATGGTATTGTCTGGAACAATCTGTAAGCTACCATACCTTGAGTATATCGAGCTGTTGTTCACCTAGTGCTTAAGGTAACTCTCTTGATTTTGGCATCGGCAGATAGATGTTGGTGAGGACTTTGCAGAGTTGGCAGAATTGTGTTTGTTATTGTTGTTTCCAATGCTTAGGCCATGCTAGGTGGTCTATCCAGATTCATTCCATTTGTCAGTCTTTTTGTGTGGTTTAAATGCATTGGTTAGGCCACTTTTGGAATACTGTGTGCAATTCTGGTCTCCCTGCCATAGGACGGATGTTGTGAAACTTGAAAGGGTTCAGAAAAGATTTACAAGGATGTTGCCATGGTTGGAGGATTTGAGCTATAGGGAGAGGTTGAATAGGCTGGGTCTGTTTTCCCTGGACTGTTGGAGGCTGAGCGTGACATTATAGAGGTTTATAAACTCATGAGGGGCAAGGATAGGGTAAATAAATAAGGCCTTTCCTCTGGAGTGTAGGAGTCAAAGAGTAGAGGGGATAGGTTTCAAGTGAGAGAGGAAAGATTTAAAAGGGACCTCAGGGGCAACCTTTTCACACAGAGGTTGATGTGTGTATGGAATGAGCTGCCAGAAGAAGTGGTGGAGGCTGATACAATTACAGCATTTAAAAGGCATCTGGATAGAAAGATTATTGAGGATTATGTGCCAAGTGCTGGCAAATGGGACTAGATTCATTTAGGGTATCTGGTCAGCATGGAAGAGGTGGACCGAAGGGTCTGTTTCCATGCTGTACATCTCTCTGATTCTGAGTCATGGATAAATGAGAATATAGATTGCAGAGAAACAGTGATAGTGTATCAATGCTGAGGAATGGAGGCAGACTCTGAGTGGATGGTCATGGACAGTCCATCTGGAGTGAATGTGTCCCATTTGCCTCCTCTCTGTTCCTCTTCGTCCCCATATCTCCATGAAGAGGTCTCTCTCTCTCTGCATTTTCTGTTCCATCTCCCTCCAGTGCTGTAAACTGTGAGGTACTACAACTATAGCCTGCCAGTGGCTGGTGCAGTCTTTGTGGGAATGTCACCAAGCCATCTGTCTTTATTGATAAAGTCCAGCAGCCAAACCCTGCATCTCCAAAAACACTTCCCACTGTACTTTGAGATTCCAAACCAAATAGCACAATTTGGTCAAAATTAACTTGCAAGTTGGATGACTTGTTTTTTGAATGACTATAATGAAGAGGTTGATGTTGTAACCTGGTCAGTTAAGAGGGTTCCAGAACAGGGATTGAACATCTTTCATTTGTACCCAGCATGGGTCACCACCAAGACTAGGGTACAAGTGCTACTCTGAGGTTCTCTCCCCACCTCCCACCCACACCCCACTGGCCCTACACACCCAAGGTGTGTGTAGATATCAGACAAAGGTTGACGTTCAGGATCTGAACTCCTGACATTTAAAAGCACTGTGAAAGGGTTTCATTACATTTTTACAGGAATTTTGTGGACCCCATCAGAAGATGCCAACCATGATATTACCAGGATATGCAACATTCTTGCAATGTCCCCAGCTACGTTGATGCTTATTTACAATAAGGCCTCCTGATGTAATTAATTTCTAAGAGTCTGCCCATTTTGGATCCGGTTTATTCAGGACTGTGAGCTGGTACATTCACAGAAATAACCTCAAGATGAGTAAAAGTGGACTCCACTCGCTAATAGTACATGAACTCCCAAACAATGGCTATACAAAGGTATGTCATTTAGAACTGGATATGGATCAAATCCCTCTTGTAGGACTAAGAGGATCCACATTGGAGTTCGACCTGGAAGACCCCTTCCCACAGTGAGTCGAGTTCAGGTTTTCCGGTTGAGTATTGTTGATATGCCTCTTGCTGACTGGCTATCCAGCAGGTCTGCTTATATTAGATGCCCCCCCACTGAAGTCAGCCTGTGGGCTGGAAAGTAAATTCTCATGATCACACAATTTATAAGTAACGATTGGGCACTTGACTGATATAAGTATGACTGTCAGCAATTATAGCACAATATATCAGCAACAGTCAAT